>NC_032028.1:19291156-19308967 GCF_001865875.1 Lupinus angustifolius | reverse complement strand
ATATCGATTTAAATATTTGCACCAAATTATATGACTTGCGTTTTTATGATATTTTGGGTGATTAGAGGCTAAAAGGAGCAAAAAATGCCAAAACAGATAATCATGTTATTCAAAATCTTTGAAGATAATGATTCAACTACCTAATTCTAATCATAATCTTTGAAGATAAGGACTCATCCACCTAATTCTAATCATAATATTTGAAGATAATGGTTCAACGACCTAATCAGAATATTTGAAGATAAGAACTCAACTACCTAATCATAATCTTCTAAGATAAGGAAAAAATATGGAACATTAGAATAAATAGGTGAGTAGCTATAAGTTAAAGGCATCACCACTCAGAGGAAAAAATATTAAGATTGAGATTTGAGACAACAACCACTCTAGGAAGCTAGGAAAAAAGAAGAATGTCAACCAACTATATGACCATAGCTTCCATAGGAATGAGTAGCTAAATCCTTCTGTCTGGGTTAGATGTAATTTTTTGAACTCAATGTATCCAATATAACTATTTAATTGTTTAATATTATTTCAGTGTTTTTCTTTGAATATTCTTATTCTCAATGTTTATTTTAGTTTAATCATCCAATGTAGGATATATCAACTAGTAACATATTGATGTGTAGTGATAGGATTAATTGAACTAGTCATTCTAACATCCATATTATTATGATTAGATGATTAATTTGTCAAAGAATTAAGAATTGATTTATTTAGTCATTTGATCTGTTTAGTCAAAGAATTGATAAATAAATAAGAACTAGTAGTGGGTAAATCATAGAAATAATCATATATAAATGTAATTATTGGATATTAGAGGACTAATAGTAAAATCTAATATCATGTTCTTCATCTCCCAACTTAACATTTTTAAATCGTTTACTTTTACATTATTTTAATTTTAATACTTTTATTAAATCAAAACATATTTCAACCCAAATTTAATTATTTCCTAATTAAAAAATATCAAACAAGTCTTTATGAATTTGATTTTATATTTTGTTTGTGACAATCTGTTTGGTTAAAAATAACAATCAATTTTCTAGTTAAGAATACTCTTTTTCTTCACAAAATGTTACAACATCTAATTATAGGCAATGATGGCATCATATTCAAAGTTTACAATATAAAATAGATTAAATTCCACAATAAATAGTAAAGAGGGATATATCTTCTGTAAGTAGACTTTGAGAAAATTTACGACTTTATTGTTGTTGGAATTTCCTAGACTACATAATTGGTATAGTTGGGTTTCCAATATTATGGGGGAAACTGATTAGAGGATATCTTTTATCTACTAGAATTTCTATTCTTGTTGATGGACCCCATCAAAGGAAAATTTCAAGGAGATCAGATCCAATAGCTCCATTCATATTCCTACTAGTTTAAGAATGGCTTGATTAGGCAAGTGGTGTATACCAATTTATTCACAGGTTTGAAAATCATTAGAGATGCATCGGATGTGACAAATCTAAAATCCATAGATAATGAAATTTTACAAGTCAACCAAAATATGACAAATTATTCAAGGAAATAGTGTATTGAAGGTTTGCGATCAGTTTTGACCGGTTTTTGACTGGTTTTGATACTTGACCAGTTCAACACCTATACCGTACCGGTTAGGGGTCCGATTCACTGGTTTTTCGGTTGAACCGACCGGTACAAAATGATTTTTACAACATTGGTGTATACCATAAATAATGAAATTTTACATGTCAACCAAAATATGACAAATTATGGGTTAAATCAAATGGAGGAAGGGGCATTGCGTGGGTTGCAAGGAAGGATATTTGCATGTCTAACACTGATAGTGGCATAGAAGTAAGAGATTCTAGAGTCTTCAATAGCACCCTTGTTAGGAAGTGAAAGTAGAGATTGCTAGTTGAAGAGGATTCCTTTTGCTTTATCTTATATGTGAATATCCAATTTTGATACAGTTTAATTTGTTTTCCTTCTATAAATAAAAATATATAATTATTTTTTAAATTATTTACTACAAAGATGTTTCACAAAAAAAAGGTTCATTCCCATGAGGATTAAGTTGTTAATATAATTATCACTGTAAAAGTACTATAGCAATAAAGTAAGACTATCAAATTATTATTTTCTAGTTGTCTTCCCATAATATGTACTATATTGTTGTAATTGGTCAGAAATTTTTTTAATAATTAAATTTTTAATTTAAATACATTTTCTTTCAACCAATCACAACTCATGATACATGAAGTGACAAACATTATTAAGTAGAAGATATATATTGTAGGATAGAAGATGTGCTCCTTCACTACCTACCTTTCTTTTTCTCTATTTCTATTTTTCCTCTTCCTTCTCCTAATTCTTTTTTATGTCTCTCTCTCCCCCTCTATTTCTCTTAGTACAATTTTGTGTGTGGTGGGGCATTTTTTTATTTCTGTAATATTTTTATATGCTTTTGGCCTATGAGTTTAGGTTTTATGTGTGGATTAATTTTTTTGTGTTATTATGTTTAACTAAGTATATGTCATAAAATATAAAATAAAAAGTAAAATATGACACCGACTATATTTTATATAATGATGATTATTGTTGTTTAACCGTTAATTATTGTGGATAATCTTTGCTTATTAAAAATAATATTATATGGAGTATAAAAATGACATAAATATATTTGGGCCTAATATATTGACCTATTCTATGATCAGTGTTATTAGACATGAAGATCACATGTTCCATTGCTAATTTTCATTTATGTCTTTGTGTAATTAGGAAGTGACATTTAATTAAAAGATAAATAATAAAAATATATATTAACATTTTATATTACTTGTTAAATTTTGATTGATTAGAGATATGAGAACATGATTTTTTAGAATACTCCTTCTTCTTATTCGTCATCTTTTTAATCTTTTAGAAATAAAATAGTCCCTTATGACTTGTACTTAGAGAAAGTAGTTTATTTTGATCATTTTAACATAAATTATAATAGGAATAAAGTAGTCTACTTTGGGACTTGAGTCTTGACAAATTAATTTATTCGACCCTTTAAACATTAATTATAATAAGAATGAAATAGTGTATTGAAGGTTTGTGCATCGATACATATATTTGCTACTTCTTTTAAAACAAAAATAAAAGGAATAAAACAGTATCTCTAAAGACTAATGCTTTCACAGATTATTTTATTTCATATCATTTTATGCAAAAATAATAAAAATAACTTGTTTCTCAGAGAATATGTTCCTGGACAGAATATTTTACTAAGACTTCTTGTTGGAAGAATATTAAAATAAATTTGTCTATATAAGGATGAATGTGATTTGATAAATTTCTTTATTTAGTTTTGTGAAAATAAAAATAAAAAATTTTCTCTTAGACTTTGATAGAGTATTTTATCTCGAATCCTTTTAAACAAACATAAAATGAAATCAAATTTGAAAACAATTAAAAAATAATCAACAAACCAATCATTTCTTTGAAGAACTATGTAGTCTTGAATTTTTTGTTGCAATTATGGATACGTAGCAGTATATCACATCCCTATAAGGCATTAAAAATAAAAATATATATTTTTTGGTCCTTGTATCTTGAAAAATTAATTTATTGGACCCTTTAAACATTAATAATAATAAGAATGAAATAGTGTATTGAAGGTTTGTGTATTGGTACATATATTTGTTATCTCTTTTAAAACAAAAATAAAAGGAATAAAACAGTCTGTCTAAAGACTAATGTTTTCACAGATTATTTTATTTCATACATTTTATGCAAAAATAATAAAAATAACTTGTTTCTCAGAGAAAATGTGCCTTGACAGAATATTTTACTAAGACTTCTTGTTGGAAGAATATTAAAATAAATTTGTCTATATAAGGATGAATGTGATTTGATAAATTTTATTTAGTTTTGTGAAAATAAAAATAAAATTGTTTCTCTTGCGCTTTGATAGAGTATTTTATCTGGAATCCTTTTTAAACAAACATAATATGAAATCAAATTTGGAAAAAATTAAAAAATAATCAATATTTCTTTTTGAAAAACTATGTAGCCTTGATTTTTTTGTTGCAATTAGGGATACGTAGGAACATACCACATCCCTATAAGGCATTAAAAAAATGATTTTGGTCCTTTTGTAACATAATAATAATATAAAAGGGTAGAACTAATATTTTGAATGGATATCTACATAATTGTTTGCCATTTTATAACAGACGATATAGTATGTCTAACATCTTCCTCAATGTAACAGACTCTCAAATCTAAAAACATTCATTATACAAATTAATCTTTCTTTTTAATTTTGTTGGCATTTTTCTTCTAAATCATTGATATCGAGTTCATTACATTATTCTCCTTACAACTATAAAGAGGTTGGGATAGCCACATCCTCCAAAGTAAGGAAGTGTTTACCATTGTTTAGGATAACAAACCAAATGTCTTCTTTTCAAAAGGATCCATTTGGTGAAAGGATCATGGGATCTGATAGTTAGGGAGCATTGAGTAATGATTGGTTCAAATATCGTTTTTGTAAGGCAATTGGCAATGGTACTAGAACCAACTTCTGTCATCACAGATGGATAAAGGATAAGCCCCTAAAGCGAATTTTCACAATATTGTGTTTCATTTCAAAAATGAATTTCTATTTTCATCGTGTTTTCACTTAGTTCATGTTAACTCTGAGTTGTTCAATGTTTTGTGCAAGTTTAATTTCATGACAAATTGACTCAAAGAGTTTAAATACATGTTTTTTTTATATAAAAGCAAATATTACTATTTTGTGGTGAGTGAGATTTAAACCTTCAACTTTCTTATCACTCCCTCTCTAAATTCTCCACCTTCATGCACGTGGAACCTATAAATGATTCAAGAAGAAATGGTCATCTGAGCAGTGAGGAACACATCCTATTCATGTTGTATGCCATGTTTGTATTTCCCCAAAGTTCCCCAAGTTGTTGCACATCCAGAGAGATCCATGACCTGGCCGTGTTATCCACCACAACCATGGATCGACACCCCTCAAAACAGAACACTGATTAGATAATTTGGAACTTTAATTTGATTTTAGTTTAAAAAGTGAGAAGGAGCATAGATTTAATTAGATAATTGAAGATTGAATTCTTTTCTTCCATCACTTATAAATAGAGATTTATGTGAATACAAAAGACACAACACACATTAGGAAACTGAAGCCACAAGACAGATTTAGCACCACATTACTCTTTTCTTCTCTGTTACGGAAATAATCTTCTGTCCCATAAAAGTTCCTATCGCATGTTCCGGATTAATCAGTGTTGCTAACAAATAAAAAATAATACTTCATTTGAATTTTATTTTATAAAAATAATATATTAACTCCACGTGTCTAAATATAAATGAAGTAGAACAAGAATAGGGACACCAAGTTAAAACGAGTAATCTTGATCCATTTCTCCATATCCAGATTCTGGTTGTTTATAGCTTGTACTATAAACATGGTTTAGGAGTTCGTCAGTTTTTAGTATTGGGCTATGCTCTTGAATAAATTGTATGCAACAAAATGTGTTCTTAAATATGTGAATCATAAAATCAAGAACGGTTGTTATAAAAATCGATCTTGTTTTACTTAGGATTATTAATATTTGCTATATAGTGAGGGTTGTTTATCTCCCTTTATGACGCAGTGGCCCAAACTATCATTTTCAAGTCCTTTAGCTATTCGTACTGTACAATCTAACAATTAGGAACTCTACACGCACTAGCGGAAGAGGAACTATATGCTAATTAATAATAGGAAGATATTTTCGTCCATGAATTCTTTCTCATTGATGTGGAAGGGATCCTATTCAGTCATTCATGTTTACGTGTAACTCACATTATCATTCTTCTTATTTTGTTGTTGAAATTGCAATGTTACAGCATCATTTATGTGGCACCATGTGTTTAAGTGAAACCTTTTAATTAGGTCTTGTGGATGCTAGGTATTGCACGTTGAATGTCTTGTGGTGTACATGAATACGATGAAAGAGTTTGGTGGAATGGCGATATTGACATATAGTTAAGCAAAGTCCAAATTTGTAAGTACAAGATGTCACTAGCTTCTATATTTGCTTTCATGTTATTGAGAGGAATCTCTATTTTAGTTTTTGATAATAACTCACAAGATTAATTGAAGAGGCGAGAGAAAAAGCCGTCAAACCAAAAAAAAATTATATTTTGAAAACAGTTTTATCAAGGAAATGATTTAGAAATCAAGAAATTAACTTTTTATAGGGAAAACCATTCTATTAATGGGTTGTTAGGGTTTCTCACCAAATTGTGATAGCAATATTGTGATTTTAAAAGTTTGTTAAATAGTATTGTGATATCAATTATGGTCAAATCGCCTGTATTTTATCATAATTTTCTACAATTACGATAAACAAATAAAATGTAATTATAATTTAAAACACAAGATCCATTTATTTAGTGTGGATAGTTCAACAAGTTGGGGTTGATTTGATAATAAGTTTTGATAGAGTTTTATGATTCGTTTGGAGTTGGATTTTGGAGGGAGAAAAATGAAAGACTTAAGAGTCATATGGAATACATTTATGAAATGACTATGAAATATTATCTTTTAATTCTTTCATTTTCAAAATCCAACTCACAAACATATCCTTATGAAATAGATTAAGTTAATTCACACCTTCGTGTTAGTCATTGCTCCTTTTATACGCACAATGAGAAAAATGCAAATAAATATAATGAAGTCGTTATCAATGTTCATTTAGAAAAAAATAGGAAAAATTCAAATTAAAAAGATAAGGATTAGTTTGCATAAAGAGAAAATTATGGTTTAAGAATCAGTTAATGATGGGGAAGGTGTTAGGCTTCTCACATGCCTGTCATAAAAAAAATATCTAGATCAATTATGTGGATATTTATTTAAAACATTAATTTTACTCTTATACATTATTTAAAAATGACTAAACAATAGTTTTTATTTATTTTTAGAGTCTAGCAGAGAAATACTATGTTCTTACGTATCCATAACTTCAATAGGAAATCAATGCTACATAATCCTTTTAAAAAATGATCCATTGATTAGTTTTACTTTTTTTAAATTTGATTATTTGTATTTAATTTGAAATAAAGAACTCTATCATGGCTAGAGGCAACTTTATTATTAATTTCAAAGATAAAAAACTAACATAATAAAGAAGTCTGATAAGGTATGATAGCCTTTTTAGGGACAACTTTATCATATAAAAATATCAAAATAGAAGATCCGTGAGAGAAATTATTTTATTCATTTTCTAATTTATATAAAAATGTCAAAATAAAATAATCTCATACGACACACATCCTTAGATAAACTATTTTATTTATATTATAATTTATATCAAAATATTTAAGAATAAAGTAATCGGTCAAGGTATATAGTCTCAAAAAGATTATTTTCATTTTATTTCTAATTTATGAAAAAGGTCGAAATAATATAATTTAGGAAGACACATATCTTGAGGGAGACCATTTATTCCTATTATACTTTTTATTGACAAAGATGTAAAAATAAAATAATTTGTGAAGACAAAGAGTCTTAGAGATATTATTTCATTCCCTTTCTAATTTATCAAAATGGTCAAAATAAAATAGTCTAATAAAATATATATCCTCAAAGACATTAATTTATTCCCTTTCTAATTTATTGAAAATGTCAGAATAAAATAGTTTAACAAAGCACGTGTTTTTAGAGAAACCATTTTATCCCTTTTATAATTTCTAAAAAAATCGAAATAAAATAATCTAACAAGACATACGTTCCAAGAGAAGCCATTTTATTCTTTATTGTACTCTTTTTATATATAAAAAGGTCAAATACAATAGTGTAACAAGACACACATCCTCAAAGAAATCATTTTATTCTTTTTATGATTTATCCAAAAGATCTAACTAAAATATTCTAATGAGATTTATCCAAAAGATCTAACTAAAATATTCTAATGAGGCACATGTCTTCAGAGGAACCATTTTATCACTATTATTATTACAAGCGTGTCGTCCGTGCCGGTCACCCACATTCTTATCTTTTTAATATAGTATGTATGATCTTCATATTATATTATTTAAGAAAAACAATTCAAATATAAGAGTGCAATATATAAACTCAATAAAGAGTTAAAATTTAAGAAGATAATATGTGATAGTTGATATGATATACATAAAAATTATATCAATTTCTCATTTTGCTTATTTGGTGGAGAAAGATAGAAGATAGAAATAAGAGAATGTGTGGAAAATTAATGATATAAATTATTAATATAAAAATGAAAGTAATATGTGGAAGTTTATAGTAGTTATTAAAAATATAAAATGGTAAGTTTGGAATAAACAAATTATACCATGAGGTAGTTATTACTTGTTTTACCTTTATTAATAGTATAGATATAGTTTTAGATAATAAAAGGGATCAAAATGAAATAGTCTAACAAGATAAACATCTCGAGGGAGATATTCTATTTTGGATACTAAAATATGGCAAACGAAAATAATTATGGATGGATTCCACAAATTAGGCCCAAAATATTTATGTTATTATTATAAGGAAAGTAACATTAATCATTAATAAAAAATAAATAACATTATACAGTCAAGGAATAAATCCTTATATATTCTCATAAACATGAAAACAAGGATATCAAACAAGGAACTTAGTATAGAGATAATCTTTTGGAACCAAGCTTACCACAAATACCCAAAAATCAGCCAATTCTAAACAAAATCATTAGAGATATACTAGCCGAAAAGAGAATAAATATGAATGAAGAATATAATTCTAAACAAAATCATTAGAGATATACTAGTTGAAAAGAAGATAAACATGAAAATATAAAGTAATCCTAAATAAAATTATTAGAGATAGGCCAACTAGAATTAAGATAAATATGGAAACAGAAGATAGTAATCAAAACGAAACCAAGGTTGCAAATGACAAACAACTATCTACACATTGCTTAGAAGAGAGAAGAATGTCCAATACATTTAAGGTATTGGTTTTCTTGGGAATGAGGAGCTAAACCCATTATTTATGATATTAGATAAAACTATTTAAACTCGATGCATTCAATATGAATATTTGATTTAATTCAATATTATTCCTTTTTTATGTCACTATGCCAGAGTTGTCGTTCAACAACGCTTATTTTAGATGTATAATAACGCTTTCATGCGTTTTCTGTTTGATCGCAGTAGTATATGGTCATTATTAACAGCACTTTACAAATGATGTTGTATTGATTATATACCACAGCGCAACACATAAAAAGCGTTGTCATATAGTGAATCAATACAACAGCGTGCAACTAGAAATTATGACCACTTTTTCTGCAAAATGAAGAGTTAAAGTGCAGCGGATAATATTACAGAAAATAAACAAGAATAAATCAAAGAGGTAAGGGAGAAGAGAGTACACAGGAATTTTATACTGGTTCACCTTCTTGTCCACCGAAGGCTACATCCAGTACTCTTGCAGTACAAGAGATTTTCCACTAAATATTATGAGTTGTAATTACAATATCTCACCCCGAGATCTCTATGTACCTTACACACTCACTAATACTTATCACCATGGAAAACAATTTTCCAAGTAACTCTATCCCCTTTCTATTCACACCCCGTGAAAGAAAGTAATTACAATGAATGAAGAATTTGAATGATGACTTGGATTGCCTTTACAAGTATGAAATATAATAACACTTACAATTCAATCAACTCTTTTGTATACTTAGTAAATAATGCTCTTTAAGTTTGAAAAACTTTGAAACACTTTACTTCAAGCAACTCAGAAAAATAGCTTTGAAAGTTTGAGTTCAAGTTGCTAGAAGTGCAGAAAACTATTTCAGAAAAGTGTAGGAAAGTTGTGAGAAAAGTGTAAAAGAGTTGTTCAAAGAGAGTTGTTTTCATTGTGAGTTCTTAGGCCTTTAAATAGGCTTTCCAATCAGTCATTGTGCCTTTATGAAAGAGTAGAAATTGTTTGGCATGAAGACATTTCATTTGGGATGAAAACCCTTGAGTTTCAAATTTGAAAAACTGATGTAAGAACTCTCAGTAACCGATTACAGCAAGTGGGTAATCGGTTACCCAAACATGACATTTTGAAAAATTACATTGAGTAATCGGTTACTCAAACTCTCTGTCCAGCAGTGAATTTAAAATTCACTTAGAGTAATCGGTTACTCAAATTTGAGTAATTGGTTACTCCAATTTAAATATTGTTGGATAACTGATTCTTACTCATGTGACATGTTACTCAAATTTCAGTAACCTGTTACACAGTATTTTGAAAAATGTTTTCATTTAAACCTTGAAGTGTTTCACTTTCTTTTAAAATATTTTGAGCATTACTACTTTAGTATATTAAAGAGTATAGGATAAAAGTACCTATTTAGACTTAGACTAATTGTCTTGAAGCTTTAATCTTCTTGGTGTTCATAAGTAATCTTCATTATTTTCTTTTTGGTGATGTTGGTGTCTTCATCAAAACCTTGCCAAGGTCAGGAGCAAAGATCTTCTTCACACAACGCATCATCTACAAAGTGCTGTCATATAGTCTTAAATAAACAACGCATTTTATATGTCTTATTAACAGCACTTGTTTTTGCGCTGTTGTATTATTCATAAATTTTCTCAAACAACACCTTAATATAACAGTGCATCACATGCATAGCGCTGTTATATTAATAATGTAGCACATCGCTTTCTATAAAAAGCGATGTTGTAGTTATCCTTTAACTACAGTGCATGCTAGAGCTTCCCCTAGAATTCCCTATTGATTTGTATAAATTAATACCTGCATATACATTTATTAGTAGAACAAACATTCTCAATAGTACAGACATTTATACATTCTAAACAACACAAACACATTAATACGGGCCAAAAGTTTGTTTTATTAAATATCAATACAATACAAAATACAAACAATGAATATTATGTCAATTAGGTTTTGACATAGTACATAATTACAAATCAAAAAAATTACACAAATTACAAAGAAACAATATTATACAAATTACAAACAATCAAAATTATACAAAGACTACGTACATCTATTTTTTCCTTTTCTTTGATTGTTTTTGTCTTTTAGGATCATCCGTGTCTGGATGAGCATATTGATTTACCCAAAGTCCTTCATCGTGATCATCTCTTGTATATAAACCATCATTCGTAGTTGGTCTGTTCTCATACGACTGATATGTCCCAAAAAAGCATCATCTTCATCAATATCTTCATATTCTTGGTCATCAATACTATTGATGATTATTTTGTTAGTTAAAAGAACAATGGACCATTTCATATCAGCTGTGTAGCTAACATAGAATACTTGTTGAGCTTGTGATGCTAGAATCAATGGCTCATCTTTATATCCCGGCCTACTAAGATCCACTTGCATGAAACCTAACTCATCAACTCGGAAGTATTGTTGTTATCAACCCACATACTATAAAAAACCGGCATCCTAAACATTGTGTAATCCAATTGCATATATTGAGTTTCTATCTTTTGCACTTGACATGTGTAAAGTTCGAGCAACAAGAGTCACACCACTATTTTGCATTTTACTTTGATCATCTTGTTTTTTCGTATAAAATGTGAACCCATTAATCATGTAACCAATGTAGGATAAGACATGAAGGCTTGGACCATTGGCTAACCATTTCATTCTTTCGGAAACCGAATGTGCATTTATTCAACTCCTCATCAATGTGATTTTTTAGCCACTTTATGAAACGTCGATTTTGCTATTTGGAAATCCAATTTTCATTCTTACTTGGGTAACAATTCCTTAGCATCTCCTTGTGTGTTTCAACATATGGCTCAACCTCGTCAGTATTATGTAAAACATATATGTGCACTTGCTCCAATTCGGTTCTTGTTCTAGTCAATATTTCATTCCCAGTAATACCTTCACCAAATGTTTTTTTGCATATTGAGGCTTTGGAATGCCCATGAAATCACCATCGGTAAGGTATCCGGTACAAAAATCAAGAGCTTCTTCAACAACATATCGATCGACAATACAACCCTTTGGTCTTGATTGGTTCTTCACATACCATTTTAATGTCTTCATATAACGCTCAAAGGGGTACATCCATCTCATATAGGAAGGGCCACATAGTTGTGTCTCTCGAACAAGATGAATGCTTAGATGAACCATTATGTCAAAAAAAGAAGGTGGGAAATACATTTCAAGCTCATACAAAGTCAAAATAATTTGTCTTTGCAATGTAGGTAATTTCTTAGGGGCAATCACTTTGCTATAAATTGCCTTGAAGAAGAAGCATAACCTAGTTATGGTTCCTTGAACATTTTTAAGTAGAATTGACCATATTCCAATAGGCAAGAAATGCTCCATAAGTATATGACAATCGTGAGACTTAAGACATTTTAACTTGAGGTCTTTCATTGATACGAGGTTCTGAATGTTGGAAGAGTACCCTTCGACAAAGTATAAGCTGCTAGAGGTAGAAATGTACGTTTTCTCTTCATTATTGGCCCCAATTCCTTTCTTATTCTCATACTAACCAAGTCCAACCTTGCCTTTAAGCCATCTTTTTTCAATATGCATAATATCAGGGAAATGTCTTACATATAATGAACTCCAATATGGCAATTCAAAGAAGATTGACCTTTTCTTTCACCCCTTTGTGACAATTTCCAATATGGCAATTCAAAGAAGATTGACTTTTCCTTTCACACACTTGTAACAATTTCTTTTGCAAAATTTTTACCACAGTTATTATTCAAACCCTTTAGCTTTTGAAATAATTGGTCACCTGTCAATGGAAAAGGAGCACGACCTTCTTCGTTGTTTCCATCAAATGCTTTTCTCCATCATCGATAGTGATGATCTGAAGGCAAAAATCTATGATGGCCAAGGAAGACATTCTTCTTATAGTGTTCCAACCTCATTGAATGAGTATTGTCTTCACATACAAGACATACAGGACATGCAAAATGTCCATTTGTACTATATCCAGACAGATTACCATATACAGGAAAATCACTGATTGTGCCGAACAACAAAGCCATCAAGTTGAAGCTTTCTTCCCTATACGCATCATATACTTTTATGCATGTCTCCCACATTTGCTTCAACTCTTCAATTAATGGAGCCAAATATATGTCTATGTCATTTCCTGGTTGTTTAGGTCCAGAAATTAACATAGATAACATCACATATTTGCGCTTCATGCATAGAGAAGGAGGTAGGTTGTATATCACCAACATCACTGGTACTGTGGGAGCAACTTTGAACACTATGTGGGTTAATTCCATCCGTTGATAATGCAAGGCATAGATTTCTTGATTCTTGACCAAAACTAGGATAGTCGTTATCAATTTTTCTCCATTGAGGAGAATCTGCAGGATGCTGAAGCTTGCCATCTTTAATCCTTTCTTCATCATGCCATGTCAACTTCTTTGCTTCTTTGGCATTGCTAAACATACGCTTGAATCTTGATTTGATGGGAAAATACCATACAACCTTTTTGGGAATTGAGTCTTCCTTATGATATCGTGATGCGTTACATTTAGGACAAAACTTTAATGAAGCATAATCATTAAAAAATATAAGATGCAATCATTTTCACAAGCATGTATCCTAGTGTAGTTCATGCCTATGGAGTGTAACATTTGTTTTGTATCATAGGTTCGAGAAGGGAGCACATTATCTTCCGGCAACATATTCTTCAGAAGTACAAGCAAGTCGGTGAAACTCTTATCAGTTCATCCATTAACAAATCACAACCATCATATAATAGTTTCTGAGCATCACTTATCAACTGCTGAAACATCTCAGGACAATCCTGAAGATCCTCTTCGACAACGTTTGTCATTTCCTCGAAACGTTCGTCTTCATATGCATTTGTGTAGTTGTCTTTCATATGTATCTCATCATCACAATCCATAACGCCTTTCATCTCACCATGTCTTGTCCAACATGTGTAACTTTGATCAATACCATGGCACACTAAATGACCTTTTAACTCATTTAGAGTAATTCGGTTTGAGTAACAACATCTTAAGCAAGGACATACAATTCTATTAGGGGTTTCAGCATTCTCAATTACAAACCTAACAAATGATTTCACTCATTCTTCATACTCTTTCGTCAATCGATTGACACTCATCCATTTTTTATTAATAAAAAAATATAATGAGCATAAATCCCTAAAGCTTGGAGTTAAGCTCACCAAGCAGAGCAAATGCATTATTATGATCGGAACCCTAACTCATAATGTAAGCTAAGTGAGTCGGAAACCCCAACTCAATACAAGCTAGATGAGTGAAATCACTTTCACTCATTTATAAGGAAAATATTTATAACTCAATACAAGCTAAATATAATGTAATTAAAAAGGAAAATAACTATAAGAAAAACTCACTTTCAATTCGATGTTGAATGCGTTAATGATGATTTTGAGGTTAAACAGGTGAAGAATTTTCGAAATCGGTGTTGAATGATTTTCGTGTTGAATGAGTGAATGATTTTTGGTGTTGAATGAGTAAATTATGATGAGGTTGAATGATTTTCGAGGTCGATTTTGAGAGTAAATGCGTTTCGCTACTGAGTAAATTAGTGTTGGGATTGCTGATGAATGTGTGAGAATGTGGGAACATTTTAATTTTTAAGGTCTGATAGTATCTTAAACAGTGCATAATGAAGAAGACCTCCTTGACATGATTCTGAAACAAAAGCACAATTTTTTTCCTCGACTCCTCTATACAAATCTGAGCGCTTTTTCTTTTTTTCACTCTTCGTAGTATTGCTCTTTTTTTTTACTACTTTGTGTTTTCTTCCTCCTATCTTCATGAACATACTCTTATAGAAAGACATACTCTTATAGAAAGACATACTCTTATAGAAAGACATACTCTTATAGAAAGACATACTCTTATAGAAAGACATACTCTTATAGAAAGACATACTCTTATAGAAAGACATACTCTTATAGAAAGACATACTCTTAGGCTCTTAGCTTACTGATGAAATAGAACATTGAGTGAACCATAATATTTATAGATGAACAACTATTATATTTTAACAAACAAAGAGACGTATAACCATTCAACCATTAATATTTCAACAACCAAGAAACGCATAACTATGCAACCATTAATATTTCAACAAATGAAGACGCATAACTAATCCACCATTAATTTCTCGGACGCTTAAAAAGTCATAAAACATCAACAACCCATAATTAAGCAAGCGCGATTACTATGTCATCTTCAACAACGCTTCCTTAAATATGCGATGTTACATATATTCACATCAACAACACTTTCTATCAAATGCGCTATTAAAAATAAATCATTCAACCCAGCTCTAACGTTACTGATGTTCAACTGCGCATTGTCAAGAATGTGCTGTTGAAGTTACACAAATTGACAGCGTCTGCTTTGTTATGCGATGTTGATGTTCTTTCGCCTCATTTTCAACAGCGTCGTTCAAAATTGCGCTGTTGAATGACCGCTGTTTATTGCTATATCTGGCGTAGTATGTGGATTCTTTTATCTAATGCTTGTAATTGATTTGATAACCGAAATTATGATTTAAAGTTTGAATATGTAATAGGAATTTCATGTTTGAGTTGGACCTAGACTAAGTCATATAGTAACATATTAATTATAGGAATGAAATTAATTGTATTGCAAGTGATTGATTGTTCAAAGGATCGAGAAATTGGTTATTTCAATTGTTGATCTTTTTATTGAGGCTTGATAAATAAATAAGAACCAATATAATAAATTCATAGGACTAGTTTTTTTTAATATAATAAAATATTATGTACTTAAAAGATGAACAGTAAAGTCTATTATCAGATTATTCACATGAATTCATATTTATAAACTCTTCACTTTTATTTATTTTTCATTAAACAATTTTCAAAATAATGTTCTTATCACCCAAATCAACAAAGTTTTTGTGAGTATAATATTTTTTATACTTTTGCTGTGACAATTCATTTGGTTAGTCTATTAATCAATTTGTGGGATAGCAATATTTCACTCACAAATGAATGACAATAGTTATATTTTTATATTATAAATAGATACTATAATATTATAAATTTTCACCCTTAACATTTCACGTAAATTTCAAAAGTTATTGGGTTTTCATAAAAGAGAAATATAAAAATAACAAATACTATAAAAGATAAAAATAGTATTAGCTATGAAGCGAGGTAACCAATCTCTTAGTTAAGGCTAATTATAAAACATGCGAGATACAAGTATGCTAGAATTGGTATATTAAAGGTGTTAGAAATTGCATAGAACACACGAGTCATGGAAAAAGGAATAGGGCTCATGTTGACCAGGGCACTGGGTAAGAAGTCAATTAGGGTAGATTTTATCGAAAATTATTTTGATCACTTTTTAATGGTTTAAATAAATAAAGGATTGGTATTCTCAGTTATCTATCTTTACTTTATTAGTTAATGAGTTGAATATCTATATTAATAGTCTGTATAAAGTTTTTATATTGTATTATCCATCGATTATGTATATTATTCTCATTCAAAAGATAATAATTAACACTAGATAACATAGTGGTAATATAAAATTTCTTAGAATGCTAATGCAAGAACTATTGTTTTGATTAATTGCATTTTTAGCTTTGTATTATAAATTTTTTATCACATTTATGAAGACTATAAATGATTATTTTTTAAAGGAAAACATATTTATTATAAATAATAATAAAATTGGGAAGTCCTCACTCTCCGCTGTAAATAGAAACGTGAACGGTCCTATGGAAGGAAAAATACTTTTTATGACTATTTTGAACCAAGTGTTATAGTGAGAAATAAATATTTCATTTAAAATTATAATAACTTATTTACTAATAAAATTTAATTTATTTTTAACAACATGGATGTTTTTCATTAATAGCAAATTAGGCAATAACTATTAAGATGTTAGTCTAGTATGTAAGAAGATTTCATTAGATTCATATGATGATTAAAAGGTTCAGAACTCAATTTCTATGAATGATACTTATTGAAATAATAGCTACATACTTTGAATATGATTAGTTACTTATCCAAAAAAGATAACAATACTCTAAAAAATAACTAAACGTTATTCTTTCATACATTACCAAAAGAAGGCAATACAAAATAATGGGTATAGTAAAATACAGGGAAGCATACGTGTAACTCTAATCACCATTCTTTTGTATTGAAATTATTAGAGCAACCACAATTGTTCTTAATAGAATAAGAATATTTTTACTATGTTCTTTACTTTGTTATTCTTATTTTTTGACTTTTGTTCTTATATAAGAACAATTTTTTGTTGTTCTTAGCCAAATAAAAGTGAGGAGAGATATAGATATTGTGGCAAAAAAGTAGATGCTATGGGACTCACACATGAATAAGAATGATGTTTGTCATTGTGGGAAAAAAAAACAGATGTCCCAATTTCATGAAAAGTTTTAATAAATTATAAAATAATGTATAAGACTCAAATAAAAATGAATATGTTATTTGTGGTTAGTCTTACTTAGTTCCTGGTTGTGTCGTGTGGTACCATGTGTTTAAATGAAACCTTTTTAGTTCTGTGGACGCTAGGCATTGCACGTTGAATGCCATATGGTATTTAATGTATATACATGTATATTTTAAATTTTGGTTGCGGTCATACTTATCCTAATTAACGGAAAAAGTATAGTTAATATGTACGTAATTGTGATTGTGATGTTGTTAAATAAACTTCCAAAATCATAATATTATAATAATTGTAATAACATAGTACAATTTAAAACATTGGCCAATAGCTATTCAGAATAAGCAATATATATATATA
>NC_032028.1:19271418-19291056 GCF_001865875.1 Lupinus angustifolius | reverse complement strand
TATATATATAGTTGTGGAAATTGTAAGGAAAGTAGATTCACTTTACAAAAGGTGTCTTGTGAGTTGTGTCTTTCAGTGCAATGGGATCCTTAGGAGTGAGAAAAGGTGCATGGAATAAGTTGGAAGATGACCTTCTCAGAGTGTGTGTGCAACAATATGGGGAAGGAAAATGGCACCTTGTGCCTAAAAGAGCAGGTACAATACCTTTTATATTAATTGGTAACTAGATATTTTAAATTACATGTAAGAATTGGTAAGTACTTCAAATGTTGTACAAGGCCAATTTTTGCGGCAAAAAGAGTAGTGAATCTTGAAATTCATCTTCCAAAATAACTCTTATATGATAATGATAGTTAGAGACAAGAGTAATGGATAAAACCATTAATACTTCCAAATGATTATTCTCATTCTTCTTAAATTTATGATTACAATTGTAGTATTTGAGGTTATTCTTATTTCCTACAACTTCCATATTAGAAATAGAGAGTAGAAGAGCATATATAATTCCTTATAATTATTATGTCTCACTTTTTTTCTTAACATGAAAGTTATATGGCTTTTTTGATATCGTGAAATATATTCTCTTATACTATGAGCAATGAACTAATATTTTTTAGGATATGTGGTTGCATCTCCCAACAAGTATAACTCACAATGATTGAATTTTTGATATTTTGGTCATTTTAGAGTCTTGTATAGTCTTATACTACTACATCAACATCTTGTAGTTGAAAGTTATAGTGGTTCATAAGTGATAACTAAATTGAATTGTACAAATAAGATAGATGTAATATTATTGACTAAATGGGAATAACCATAAACAATTTAATATATTAGTATCAAAATCAGATTGTTTAGATTTCAACAATATTTTTAGAGAAGAACAATATTGTATTATGTTCTTTCTCCCTTTATCTATGTCGTTACCTAATGCCTTTGGCATGAAAATTTTCCATTTAAGATCATTAATTTATGTCTGTATTTCCGATATATATTTGTATAAAACTAAGTGACATATATATTAATATAAATGTAGCACTTAATGTTAATACATATATCTTCTTGCAGGCTTAAATAGATGCCGTAAAAGTTGTAGACTGCGTTGGTTGAATTATCTAGATCCAAATATTAAACGGGGAGAGTTCAATGAAGGAGAAATTGATTTGATGTTAAGATTGCATAAACTTTTGGGAAACAGGTTCATTTTCACACACCCATATTACTATTCATTCCTATGCAACTATATTCTCACAAGAAAGATATAGGAAGATATATGATAGATGAAAGAAAATGTGTATTGGTGGTTCGAGGGGACATTGTAAGGATATCGTTCCTCGAAAAAATAGATGATTGGTAATTGGAAATTAAAAGTGAAAAAATTGTGATAAAAAATTGACGATGTGAACTTTTCCGGATTATTTTATCTACGACATTACGATTATAAATGATTCTAAACTTCAACAATACTTGATTAGGAATGCAAAGTTTGGAGAAATAGTAGCTAGACATCTTATTCGTAATAGGAACTAGACGTCCTATTGGTTTCGTCATATAATGTGAGGACCAACTTGTACATTTTGAAGTAACTTTTACCTTTTTCAGATACATTTCCACGTAATAACTTGTAACTTTTTTTTTGACATAATCAATAAGTTACTAAAGTTGTTCAGTAAACAAAAGCTGAATGAAACTTGTAGCTTTTAAAGATTGTAACGTTTGAAAGTTGATTTCTAGAAAATTAATTAAAATATTATTACAATTTTCAATAATTCATTTCTCGGTCATACCCTTTTAAAATTTACCAACTTACATTTTACTTATATTGTACTAAAGCATATACTAATAATTATAAATGATAGAAATAAATAATTATAAATTTATAATTATTAGAAATAATTACTAATAATACTACCAAATTAGATAGATATTTAAATAAATAATTATAAAACTAATAATAACTTTGTCAAATTTCTAATATTTATTTAATTACAAAATTAGTAATAATTTACCAAATTACTAAATTTATTTATTTAATTACATATTTAACAAATTTTAGCTAGTTTTACGATTAGATTTTTGAATAGTTCTAGTTCAATAAGTTAACTATATAGTTTTAAGCATATAGCTACATTCACATCTACAAGCTCATATCTACATACTTCCAGTTATAAATTTAAGCTCACAATCTCTTAATGTTACAACTTTTTTTCAAAGAAAAGAAAGAGAAATTGTTTTTTTAATATAAATTAAAATATGCTAATAAGAGTACATGATTCTCAAAACCTATAAAAAACCAATTACAAGAAATCCGTCTTTGGAAACTTTACTTTTCTAAGACAAAAGAGGGGATTTAAGCACATCCATGTTCGGCTAAAATAGGATCGAATTATGATTTATCTCAATAGTGTATGAATCCTTTATCTTGTATTATGACGAGTGGTTAACTAGTCTTTTTCCTTTGCTTTAGTCCATCTTTATTCATGGATTAGCATTCCTTGTGTTCAATAATATATTCATTCTTAAAAACTTGAAAAGAAACACAAAGTAGAAAACCAAACTCAAAATCTAACCATTGCCAAATCTAAGATACCCATATTTGTATGTCTCCTTTCTGTTTCTCAATAATTTCAATATGGAAAATGATAGTACCATACCTTGAAGTAAATTTACTATGTCTACCTTTTATTTATGAAACAAGCAAAGTTCCACATAATTTATTACCTTCACTAATTACATCCCCTTGTATTCTATCTTTTTTTTTTTTTACATTTTAGCACGGTCACATTTAATAAATTTGTCTTTTACTAATAAAAAAATATTTTTTTATGTATGTATACAGATGGTCTCTTATTGCTGGAAGACTTCCCGGAAGGACTCCTAATGATGTAAAAAATTATTGGAATTCTTACATTAGGAAGAAGAAATCCTCTCATAAAGAATGTGTTAATACAATGCCAATGGAAACAATAATGGAACCTCACGTTGTAATAAAGCCTCAACCAAGAACTATCTCAAAAACTTCACCATGGTTAAGAGGGAAATCAATTAGGGAAGATCAAAGTGGGAACAAAAAGTGTACTACTAGTGAAGCATGTGTTGATGTTTCATTAGAGTTCAACAATAATTGTTGGAGTACTTTGGTGGAAGACAAGGTAGGCATTGATGAAGACAACACATGTTTGTTGGGTGAAAAAGATAACACACTCCTTCAAGACCTTAATTGGGATGATGAGATTTTTTCATTAACAACAACAGAAATTGAGGATTTTCTTATTGAAGGTCAAACTTGGAGTGATGTTCTTGATTTCTAAGGGTAGGATTCAGCATCTTAAATGATGGATGTAGTTATTATTTATTTGTTAATCTTATATATATTTCATAGGCACATATTTAAACTTTCTGTAGGCAAATGCAGAAAATGGAAGATATCCTTGTGAAAAAAAATGTCAAAATATTGGGGTTAGATATGGAACTTGTGGTTATATTTTAGTATGCTCATGTTATTTCTAGATTTCTAAAACATGTTATATCACCTATTCATATATTTTGTTTTAACAAATAATTTAAATAATAATATTTATTATATTATTTATTAGTTTAGTATAATATGTATATATGTTTAATTTTACTACCGCAAACTTGTAAAGCAATCATGTTTAAATTGACATTCAACAGACAGTGTTTCTGGCTATTGTTTATGTGAGTGTAGTAGAATTTATGACTAGATTCAACAGCGCTTTTAAAAGCACTATTGAAAGAGGCAAATTCAACAACGCTCACTTGTGCTGTTGAAAATGTTACTTTCAACAATGGTTCCTTCAGCAGCCACTGTTGGAAGTGTCAAATGTCAACTGGATGATCTACATCGTTCCCCGACTGTACACCATTCCTTTGCCATTGCTGGATGATCTACTACATAAATTACATCATGTAATAGCCGCAATCGTATGTGTTGTTTTGGTTTGGACACTATAATGTATTTGAATAGACAAATACATTTACACTAAATTTGTGCATACACTACAATTGCTTGAAATTTAATTTTACATGATTCCATTTAATGTTTACCTTTACAGAGAAAGTATATAGTTATAATCGAAATTGATAGTACATTTCCTCTTAAAGATAAGTTATAATCCAAATGAATCCACTTACCTTGTGAAAACTTTCTTCTTGTCAGGTAATTGTTTGCATCACCATGAACCAATGAGTCAAAATAATATATTTATTATTCAATTCAATTTATGACCATAAATTACCAATGAGTCCTAAATAGATTTGAAGTACAGTTAGAAGGCACAATGAATAAGGTACAAAAAAAATGTTGTTCACCTAGCATTATAAGGTGCAATGAATAATTCCCTATTGATCGGTATTTTGTTGAAGAATATAACAACATTGCCCAAAAAGAGCTAAAACAAAAATTTTGTAATGTAAAACTCCACCATTTTTGATTCATTTTCGAGATATCATGTTAAGTAACCTAAATTGTAGAAAAAACAACAATAGTTACCTAATGGTAACCAAAAGCCACTTAATATATCGTGGAATAATTCTTTATTGAAAATGACGGAAAATGTTTATACAAAACCAAAGGCAGAAATAAAATCTTTGTCCTAACTGAAAACATATACAATAGAAATCAACACATTAAAAGCACCCTACATAGATACCCGTCTCAAGAGCGAAATAGAAATGGACATGACTGCTAGTGAGTAGCTCCAGCGTTCGCGGGTGTGCTAGGGCACTCGCTTGGGTCCTCTTCCGTCTCAGAATCGGAGGAGAGGTCTACCACCTCAATTGAGTCCTCTATATAGACTAACTCGACATAGTTTTCTTCTTCGACTTCCAGCTCCTCCTCTTCAGCCTCCATCTCTGCTCCTGGGGCATTAGACGTACCCTACAACAGTGGGTCCATGAGGATATGAGCACGTTGTCCCATCGTCCGTTGAGAAGCCCTCCTCCCTAGTGGGGATTTGAGCACATTGTCCCATCTCCGTATCCTAGTAGATGGTCCCGCAGCAGTGGGTCCGTGAGGAATCACAAACTGAATGGATGGTGCAATATGTGCTAATCTCTGAGCAGGTAAGGTGAAAGAAGCCTCCAAGTCCGCATGATGTGAAGGGAAGCACTTCGTAGAGCCATCATAAAACATCTCCAACTCTAAGGCACAAGGGCTTGTGTAGGTGTATCGGTGTCCGTCACTGCTCCATGTCCCTTCCTGGGACATCGAGAATCGGTAGCTCTGAATCCTCGCGGTACGATCTATCTGAACGAGAACGCGAACCAAAGACAAGCAAAAAGAAAAGAGAGTAAGACATCTAATGAATATTATTCATTGACGTCATGGAATTACACATAATATCACATCCAAACAGACACACATAATATACACAATATATATCTCATACATAAATGCACAATGATGAATGATGTTATAACTCTGATCATGAAGATCAATATCCACGATCGTAATGTATGAATGTCATGCTCATTTCATCCATCATTTACCAATATCCTCCCAATAAACTATTCGGAAATAACCAAGAATACAAGTTCTATAACAAGCCGATTTGAACACACTAAAAATTATTCCTTGCAAGGATATATGATCGATCTGTTCTGAAGAACTATACACTTCAGGACGGTGTTGTACCAAACACTTTCTGGGCATCCCTATCATTGATCCTGATTGCAAAGAGGGGTTGTTAGAGATCTTCTAGTTGCACTATGAGAACTGTCCAATCCAACAGTATACATCATCTAGAAATACAAGGGACTCACCTCACCTAGACTCGCCCTCAAGACTTTGTTTATGAATCACCATCATCACCGTCCCTCTCAACATTGCAGGGCTCGTTCGTCTCCCGTAATTTTCCTCTCCACTACTTCATTATTCACAATGAGTATACACACTAACCAAGGTTAGTTGATTAAATCTTTTAGTCATTCTTTTATATCGATCGACCTATCCTAAGACATCTCCCAAATGAATGCTTCTTGTGGGACCCGATCTTATGTTATCATGTAATAGAGGAATGACATCCCTACCACTACGAACCATCGCTGAAATATCCTAGACGACCATAAGGCCAAGCCTCTTATAGTCACACGAATTCACTGCATGGCATCATGTAATCCTTTTTAGGCATCGTCTTGCTCACGACATCATCGTCAGAATCCTTGCCCGAATAAGGCGCAAGAACAAAGGTAAATGTATAAGTTCATTGATTTGGGCATCGGGCTCCTCGTTCAAGCCATGATCTCTCTCAATTATTAAATATACTTCTCACCGAAGTTAGGGTTATTATCTACGCAATCAACCAATCAAAAGCAATAAAAACATTGTACGTCTCTCGCCCAAGCGAGAGACTGTCGCTCAAGCGATGATTGCGTCAAAACAAACTCAATTCTTTGCCTCGCTCTCGCCCAAGCAAGAGCTTGTCACTCAAGTGAAATATCCACCAAAACCTGGTTAAAACCACCCTCTAGGTCTCGTCCGAGCGATATACTGTCGCTCGGGCGACCATAATTCCCAGAGAGGCGAAACACACTGTCTGGCTCTCGCGTAGACGAGAACCACTCATTCAAGCGAGAGTGGCTCACCGAGGCGAGGGGTTCCAGTAGCCTAGACTACTTCCTCGCCCTTTTGGGCCACCGGATCGAAAATTTCCATTGTTTTCGATCCCTACACGTTTTAGAAATCATTCGTACGTAATTCAGGAACACAATCATTTGGTTAAGTACGGGTGTCTAACAAAAACAAACATAACTCCCAACTTTTGAGGTAGTTGGGAGATTTGGGTGTCTTATTCGGACACCACTATGTCACGATGTATTCTCCCTCACCTTGGGTTGTAGCACGGTTGGTCTCCTTTACGTGAATGGGTAGGTTTTCTGACTTCGAATGCCTCGAAACTAAACACAAAAACCAATAAGTGATTTGTGAGTTAAATCGTTTTCCTACTACTTTAAGATAAAAACACCATGTTAATCTATTTTAAGAACATATGAGCATTTCATCCATTTGGTCCAAGATTCATAGTCTTGAACCAACCTTTATCCTCGAAAGTGTCGTTCACGATTCCTATCGTGTTCATGCCCCAAATTTGCATTCACATTCTGAATTGTTGTAGTCATTGCAACCATGAAGTCCAAGTTAGCAGCTCTACATCCAATCATCTTAAATCTGTAAACATTAGACGTGTATGATATACTTCTCCTACTGAAATTATCTATGAATTGTATTCTCAATCGAATAATTCAAGCAAACAATTAAGCACACTAAGTCACACAAGAAAGCATGTGAGGCCATGCCCAAGGTTGAATAGAAAAGAACCGCTCTGATACCATGTTGTAACGCCCCAAACATTTATCTAACAATGGGTACTTTTTTTTTGTAATGTAAAACTCCTCCATTTACATTTGATACCAAGTCACACAAGAAGAAATGCATAATTGTAGTTTGCCATATTCACCTTAAGAGAGTGAAGTACATCCTTATGTTCGATATCACATATCAACTTAAGCAAGTAAAAGCATGATAATGATCACATCCATTTTTCTATCATTAAAGGGTTTCATATTATTATAAGGTTTAAATTAATGGTTAATAATTTATCATTATTTGATCCCATGTTTCAAAAGAGTGAAATACAAGTTAATTTTTAGTTGTTTCTATCAAGTTAATTTTTATTATATGTTTCTATACGTTTTAGATAAAAAAGACATAGAAAAAGAACCAATTATTCTAACAATTTTCTTTAGTTTCTCATTTATTTCGACAAATGTAGCATACAATTCATCATATTTAGGCATGTTTTCAGAACTATCTAAACATGAACTAGAATGAAGGGATTCTACCTCACTAGATTCTCATTGATCTGATAATTTTGTGGAATCTTATGTGTGAGCCATAAGACATAGTTTTGATGTCTCCTCCTCATTTGATATGCTTGATGTCGATTCGTCCTCAACAACATCTCATATGATGTATGCTTTCTCTAAATTGAAGTCACTCGAGGTGTTATTTTGGCCCTCAACCTTTTTCAGATAGGTTGGGCATTGGAACTTCATGTGTCCAACTTTTCTACACTCATAGTAAGTAGAGCATTCTTTGGGAGCCTTGCTTCTACGAGTTGAGTCATTTCCTTATTTTCTTTGAAACCTCTTTACCCTCCCTTTATTTAAATAATTTATTATATTTTCTGACTATGAGGGTCAAGGTCTCATCATATATATCAGAGTCAGAATCTTCATTGCAATTCTCCTCTTGAATTTGTGATGTTGAAGCTTTAAGAGAGATCTTTTTCTTGCGCTTATCTAATTCCTCGTGCAAAGTCAAATGCCCTAACTCCATCTTGAGTTCCTGGAGCTTTCCAAATAGTTTTGGTAAAGGCATAGAATCGAGATCCTTGGACTCCATGATGGCGGTCACCTTGGGCTGCCAGTTCCTTTTAAGACATCTCAATACTTTATTAGTTAATTCACCTTTAGCAAATGATTCATTCATTACAACTAAATGATTTATGATATGAGTACAGTGCTCTTGCATATCGCTAATAGATTCATTTGGCAACATTTTAAATAGCTCATATTCATGCGTCAAAGCATTTAGCCACACACGTTTTACTTCGCTTGTACCTTTGTGGGTGACTTATAAAGTTTCCCACATTTCTTTGGCACTATGACATTGAGAAACCCTAAAGAAATCATCACAAGATAATGCAGAAGTGATGATATTTTGTGCTTTTAAATTTTATTGAACCTTTCTTTTCTCATCATCACTCCAAAGGCTCTTTGGTTTCTCTTTTGTATCACCCTCCACTAAGTGTAGTGGGGTCTATGGACCATTGACCAGGACCTCCCAAATATTCGTGTCAATAGACTCAATGAAAATTTTCATGCGAACCTTCTAGTAGGCGTACCCCTCACCACTGAAAACCTGAGGGTGATTGATGAATGCACCATCACCACAGAAAGGGTTGGTAGAGCCTATAGTGGTCAATTCCTGGGATCAACATCTAAGCAGTCAAGCTAGTACAGACGTACTAGCTCTGATACCACTTGTTAGGGTAAAATTAGAATATACACACCTAGTGGGAAAGGGTGAATAGGTGTAGCAGTCCAATATAGTCGCTTTTCCACTTTTTCCCAAATATCATAATACTGACTAGGATAATCGATTATCTAATCAAGGTAATCGATTATGTAATTCATATAATCAATTATTCATAGAACTAATCAATTTTCTAGCAAAACAGAAATCTTGAAAAACTTAGGTTTCTTGATGTATAAGTTTCGCAAAAATTAGTTCTTTCAGATTCAATTGCTTAAAAATAGTAAACTAAACTGAATATACTAATTAAGATTTAATTCAAGCAATTATAAAGAATCAAACAATAATATACGTAAAACTGAAAGTAAAGAGTATAGGGATAGAGAAAAGTACACCAAGAAATTTTATAAACACACTTCCAATTCAATACAAGACTTTCCCTCTTGAACTATAGAGATCCTCGGTCGGTTTTCCACTTAACCCTCTATGGATACCTCACCACATATAGTTCTTTCCTCTCACCAATCCTATCTCACTTCCAAGAACCTTGTGATAGTGAATCTTTCAACCCAACCACAACTAGGATTTTAACCTAATTCTCAAACACTTCAGAACCTTCAAATCTATCAATAAAATTGAAAAATGAATTCTGAGTGATAATGCACCTTAATTGTGCTAATATGACTATAAACTCAGACTTAAAATTTAATGATAGAAATCACACAAGAACACTTAGTTTCTAATATGACTTAAGCATGGTTTTCTCAAAATGCACTTTCTCAAAATATGAAATTTTGCACTCTTTTCTCTTTTGATTCACAAATAAACACTAGCTCTAATCTGAGAAGATTTCTCTTAAAAGTTCCTAGAAAAATATGAAAATTTTAAAAATTGGATTCTGAACCAATGAGAATAAAAATGATTTTTATGCAAAACAATTTTCTATTGATTTAATCGATTATCAAGATTGGTAATCGATTATCGAAATATAGAATCATCATATTTGATGGACATAATCCATTATCAAGACTGATAATCGATTATTGATGCCATAAGATCAAATTCTTTAGATACTAGAACTCTGAATAATCGATTATCACACGACATAATTGATTATCAGCTTTCATTCACAGATAATGGATTACCAACTTAATCTAATCGATTATAAGAGCTGAAAAGTAGTTTCTTTGATATGAAGAATGAACCTCCTACATGATTAAAGTATATGCAATGTATGATTTCAAAAAGTATACATTTTATGCACGAAATCATGAATATGTAATGTATGAACATTATATTATCATGTATGGATGAATAAATGAAATGTCTCAAAGTTAATTATATCAAATTTAGTTCTTGTGAGACCTCCATCCTAGGTTCATCTAACCTAGACTCAACACTAAGCAATCAACTTAGGACTTCTAAAATATAAAATAATCATAATTCTATGATAACCTTAAGTCTTGGCATGTTGCTTTGTTGACTTCATCTTTAAGCTTTCACTTCATCTTTGTCTTGTTCAAATTCTTGTCTTCATCAAAACTACGTGAATTATGCACACTTACAATGTTTGATTCTTATTGCAATGTCATTCTAATGTGTTGTTTTAACATAAAAGGAAGTACAATGGATAATGCTCCTTGTCACACAAAGAGGAAGAAGAATGCCAAAAGCTAAAAAGCTAAAGAATGAATAATACCCATTTTTACTATCGAAGATTATTTACAAGAGAATGGATGAATTCATTTATATTGAACATGATGAGAGCTATATATATCATACTAATTTTAGCTAACTAACTATAACAAATTTAACTAATTCTACAAAGTGAATTTCCTAAATAACTTGTAGTTTAAGTAATAGTGGTGTACATGCTAGGTTGGAAATCTGGTGCACCAACCTGGCCATCTGATGTGCTAGTGTGGTGAGATTCTAGTGCACCAACTTTAGCATCTTATGCATCTTGAAGTACTGTTGGTGTGGCCAGTTGGTGCGTTTTCCTCGGCCAGATGGCTTGTTGTCTCGGTCATGTTTAGTCTGCAATATACAGTCAGATGGCTTGATCATATGCATATGTTTTCCTCGGCCAGATAGCTTATTGTCTCGGTCATCTTTGGTTAGCAATACACGGTCAGATGGCTTGGTCACACACATATGTTTTCATCGGTCATATAGCTGGTTGTCTTTGTCTTGTTTGGCCTGCATTGTCTGGACAGGTTCCTTGGAGCTTGCTTCATGTTGAGTGGCTTGGGCTAATACCCCCGTGTTTATGAGACCCAACTTGAGGTGAATATTAGTGTACATCGGCTAGTTGTAGTTGAGATGGAACAAGTAGGAGTTTGACTAATCCTCTGCTATGTTGTTATCTGACAGTGTGATAATCCAATTTGATGTGACTGGTTCTTTCATGGAAGAGGGTTTGAGGCAATGTGAAGAGCAGATTGGTTGTCACAATAGATGGTTGCAGGATGAGATGATCGGATGTGTAAGTATGCTAGTATATAGGTAATCCACTTGATTTCACAAGTAGTTAGGGTCATGGCTCTGTATTTTGCTTCACAAGAACTCCTAGATATGGTTTTTTGTTTCTTGGATTTCCAGGAAACTAGGGAATTGCTTATGTAGATACAATAGCCTAAGACATATCTTCTTGTATCAGGACATGAGGCCCAATCACTATCATTGTAGGCCTTGATGTGTAGGAGGGGTGGAGTTGGATAGAAGAGGCCTAATGTAGGTGTTCCCTTAAAATATTTGAGGACTCTGAGGGCAACATTGTGATTTGTGATGGTCAGTATAGACATAAATTGGGCTAGTTGGTTGATAGTAAAGGAGATATCTGGCCTTGTATTAGTAAGGTAGATCATTCTGCCTACCATTCTTCTATAGGGATGAGCATCATCATAAGGTATGCTTGAATCTTGGAAGAGGTGGGTGGTGTTGGGGTTGGTTTTCAACTTAATAGACCTGCATCATAAATAATTTCAAGGGCATATTTTCTATTGGTTCATGGAAATCCCTCGTTAGTTTTTGCAATCTCAAAACCAAGAAAATACCTTAAAGATCCTAATCTTTAATTTGGAAAGTTTGATGAAGAAGTTGTTGTATATGAGATAGTTCTTTTGTGTTGTTACCATTTTGAATAATATCATCCACATATACCAATAAAGTGTCCATAGACTTATCTGGAAGGTGTTTGATGAAGAGAGAATGGTCACTCCTTGATTATGAGTAGCATGCTCTGAGTAGAATGGTGGATGGTTTTGCAAACCATTGCCTTCCTGCTTATTTAAGTCCATTGTGGGACTTTTGTAATTTGCATACTTTGTTGGTTAATAGAGTGGTTAAACTAGGAGGAAGAGTCATGTAGACATTTTCTATGAGGTCTCCATGCAAAAAAGCATTATTAACATCTAATTATAGAAGATTCCAATTGTTAATGGATGCAAGGCATAGGAGCAGTCTAACTATACTAATTTTAATAGTAAAGGAAAAGCTATCTAGATAATATAATCATTTTATTTGATTGAAGCCTTTTGCAACTAAACAAGCCTTAGACCTTTCTATAGTTCCATCTGGTTTGTGTTTGATCTTGAAAACTCATTTGCAACCTATGGGTTGTGTGTCTCGCGGTAGGTTAGTAATGAGCCAAGTATCATTGGCTTATAAGGCTACTAGTTTATAGGTTCTAGGTTATGTGTGGGTGGAGATGTTTAAGGAATGGGACCTGTAGGATGGGAATAGTTTATGGTATGATAGATAAGAGGATATAGGATATTTGGTTGGACAAGGTGAATCAGTGTTTTGTAGGAGTATAGAGTGGTACTCTTTTAGGTAGGAGGGTGGGTTAGAGGGTCTAGTACTTCTTCTAGGTGCAGTTGGGATGTGTAAATCAGGTGGTGTGGTTGAAGGGGAGATGTTGGGATTAGAGGGTGTTGGTGGATGGGAAGGTGTTGAGTGGTTTGGTTGGTCTTGGAAAATGTCTTCATAAAGAAGATGGTCAGAGTGTGGATCAATGGGCATGAGGATGTTAGCAATGTTGCTAGTAGTTGGTGATCATTATATGGGAAGAATTTTTCTTATAAGAGAAATCCCTACTGCTATCTATGGATCTGGATTTGAGGTGAAGAACTATGAATCCTTTGGTCCCTTCTTTATATCCTAAGAAGACACACTTGTTGGCTCTTGGGTCAAGTTTGCTTATATTGTAGGCTAAAGTGCTTGTGAAGCATAGAGAGCCAAAAATCTTAATTAGTTTAGTTGTGGGTTTCTTTGTTGGAACATCTCATAAGGGGAACAATTTTTTAGCACGAGGGTAGGAAGAAGATTGATAATGTAGGTTGCATGTTTGATGGCGTAAGGCCAATATGGTTTGGAAACTTGCCTTTGAATGAGAAGTGCTCTATATACATTCAATAAGTGTTGGTGTTTTCTTTCCATAATACTATTTTTATGAGGGTATATCTATAAGAGGTTTGGTGCTTTATACCCCTGGCTGAGTAAAAGTTGGTCATGGAAAATTCTCCTCCATTATCACTTTTTATGATTTTAATCTTAATGCAGAATTGGGTATCTACCATTATAATGAAGCCTTGTAGGATCTTAGAGGCTTCTCCTTTAGTATTCAAACAGAATACCCAAGTATATTTGGAATAATAATTTACAATTGTTAGAAAATATCTATCATTATGAATAGAAAAGATATAAATTGGTCCCCAAATGTCTACATGCATTAAGACAAGGATTTTTATAGAATGTGTTTGACTAGTAGGGAAGCTTAGGTTCCTTTGTTTAGTAAAGTGACAAGTATCATAAGGTTGATTTTTATTGAAAACAACATAGGGAAACTTGTTCTTTATAGTGCTCATACAAGGTTCAGAAGGATGAGCTTTTCTAAGATGTAATAGTATAGAGGGATCAGTTTTAACAAAATTAAGGGCATGTGAAAAAATCTAAAATCCATTGTGCTAGTCTTCATGACATAAAGGCTATGTTATAAGCTAGTTATATCAATCATCCTCAAAGAGTGCCTTTCCTGGTTCTTGCAAAAGGATTCATCAAAAGTCATGATGTAAGATGTTTGTGATGTTAGTCTAGGAATAGAAAGCAAGTTATAAGTAAAGCTAGGTACATATAGCACATCTTGCAGAACTAGATTATAGTTTGTGGGTACTTTGCTTGAGATTTGAGTAATGATTTTAGAACCATTACGCAGCTTCACAGTTATTGGTTTAACATTTTTAAAAGATGAGAATAGGCAATATGATAAGTGGCACCACTATCCATGATCCAAGTAAAAGATGTATTATTCATTCTTTAGCTTTTGACATTCTTCTTCCTCTTTGTGTGACAAGGAGCATTATCCCTTGTTGGTATTAGAGGAGTCTCATGTTGAGTGGCTTGGGCTAATATGTTTCCCCTTCTACTTAAATGGGGCCTTGAATACATATATATTATTGAGAGAAAATTCCCCTCGTAATGACTTGATTGAATGTAAAGATAAAGACTTGTGTAAAGATGTGTTTATGTAGAGACAATTAATAAAATATTAAAAATGTAATTCTAATTTAAAAAATTAGTCGTAAATAATAGCACCAATAAACATAATTGTGTTTGTCTCTAAATATGATGTGTTGGATACGTCTCCATAAATGTTTTTCTCGAATTCAAATATTTGTTCCATGCTTTTTTTCATCCTAAATTGGTATCTTCTCATTAATGAGTATATTAATGACCCATTAAAATGATTGAATTTTTTTATTTAAAAAACGAAAATTGGGAGGAAAAATAATATGAAATGATATTTCACCATTATTGACTCAATTAAGTGACCAACCTTTTAAAATTCCTCCATTAATTTGTAATTAAAATAAAATGAAAATTGGAGGAGAAATTAATTTCAAATGATATGCCATCATTATTGAGTCAATTAAGTGCTCATTCTTTTTTATTTTTAGTCCAAAATGAACATTGGAAGATGTAGTTAATTTGAGATGATATCCCACTATTATTAAGCCAATAAATATTCAATTAAAACTTTTATTTTTTATTTTTTAAGAGTGGAAATTTGAATATGGAATTATTATTTTTTCAAATCAAGATCCTCCATTTCTCATTATTTATTAATAATTAAAATACTTTTTTGAAAACTTATTTTTGAACTTTTTGGGCCGAATAAAATTTAATGTTCGAATAAATTTTTAATTATTAAAGACCATAAGTATGTCTTATTTATTATAAGTTTACTTTAAATTGTTAATAGTTGATATAGTTCAAAGTCTCAAACTAAAATATATACAAAACTAAAAATTAAAGATAGAGAAAAAGATATATGTATTGATAGTGTATGAGTTTGATACATTATCATTTTATTATGCACCATTTATGTTAAATTATTATTAATTTTTTAGGAAAAAACAGATGAATGATATATGATATACTTGATATGTATAAATCTCATACTAATAATGCATAAATATTATACTCTTAAAAATATAATATAAATTACAATAGTGAAACATATATAAATATTTTTCCAATTTTGTGCTAATTTTAAACATTTTCTTATCACAAAGGCAAAGTACACATCACAACAACCTTATTGACCACAACTGAAGTAATTACTATTGCTACAAGTACAAAGATTTAAAAATTGTATATAACATAATCAATAAGAACAAGAAAATTAAATATCTATAAGTTATATTTTTCGGTCATAAAATCATGACATTTTTCCTATTTAATTATTTTCTATAAAAATATTTATAATAACTTAAAAAATAGTACATTCATTGTGTACTTCTTACCATTCAGTGTGTGCTTCTTACCTTGAATAATATCTGGGATATGGACCTCCATCTAAACAATCAATTAGAATAACAGATTGATTAAATGTTTGGTGTATTTTGAATGTTAGCTGGTACACGAGTTAGGTTAGATCTACCGTGGGTTGGACCATGAATATGTCTCATAGGCATTTAGTTGAATTAACAATTTTTAACTATTTTTTTTGCATTTTGGTTTTTAGCAATTGAAGATAAAGGTAAGAAAGACAACCTAACTCCTCAGACAAGCTGTTGGAAACAGTTTCTAACACATCCGAAGAGACACCGACAAGAAGGCCAAATATATTAGTTAACATTGACTCTAGCTACCATGCATGTTAGTAAAAATACATTGTGGAAGTTAGAATGTCAAAGAAAATGGCAAAGCTATATATCATGATAGTGTATACAAAGAAATTTTCAGTGTATTAATGCAATATAAATGTTAGACATTTCTAATAATGTTATATTATATACTTAAATTGATTTAATAACAATCAAACATTAATCTTATTATTTGCAATCAGTTACATAAATCGATTAACATTATAACACTCTATTGTAAAACATATCGATTAACAAAGTATTGATCTCTAAATCTTTCCTAATCATTTCACATATGGTTCTTCTTGGTCTTACTTTGCCACTAGAAATTGGATTTACTTTCATTTAATCTATTTTCCTTACTCGACTTCTAAGGTCTCCTCCACATATGCAAAAATCATCTAAGATATGATTCTACAATAGGAGCTACCCTATCTTTCTTCCTACTGCATTCGCAATCCTATCTTATATAATGTGTCTACCATCCAACAAAACATTCATGCTACATTTAGTTTATTCTCTTGTTGATATTTTATAGTCTAACATTTAATCTCATATAATATTTTGGGTTATATAAGTTTGAGTGATACATTTCTATTAGATGACCATTTCAAGGATAACTTCATCTTCACTGGTGTTGGACATTGACCACCATTGAGATTCACAGTGGCTATCACCACCATAAAGAAACGAATTCAAATCGAAAGAAGGAAATGATTTTGGAATGGGATAAAGTAAAGGAATTTTTTTATCTTAAACATATTCTTTTAATTTTTTTTATTAATTAATATGGAATTATGGTTTTAGTCCCTCTAAAGTAGGATACTATTTTATTTAAGGTCAAATAGAAAAAGCAAGTTAAGGACTAAATCTATAGAAAAAAAATGTAGAGACAAACTTAAAATGATGAAGATTTATATGAATAAGAAACGTATACTTCCAAATCAACCCACAAATATTATAAGGAAGTTAATTTAATTTTGATTCAAATCAACACCATTAAACTTATTCTTTCTTTTGAATCAAGTCTTATATTTTAGAAAATTATTTGGAAATGTCTAATCTGGATAGGGACATGACTTTGTTTGTATATAGTTCCCACTTGTGGATCTAAGAGGAAGAAGACTCAATAGTGCAATTCATGAAGCAATTCTTTTGATTTTTAAGGTTGAACCATTCTTGGACTAACATAATGTGCAATTTATACCCATTCCATTTATCATTTATGGAATTATAGTTCATTTAAAATGAACTTGAATTCAATTACTTCCATTCTTAATTACAATGACATCTCAATAGATAGTATCAAAACCATTAGCCTTCATGTGATTAGGTACTTAGTCAAATATCATCATTAATTTTAGGAGTTTTCACTCACAAACTCCATAATTTCTTAATAACTTGTAGATTTGAGAGGATCAACTTATTGTTATCTACAACTCTATTTTCATAGATATCATACTATGTTTATTACATCTTGACTAGGGGTGTAAGCGGTTCCGGTTTAAACCGTGAAACCGATGAAACCGAACCGAACCGAACCACAAAATGCAGTTCGGTTCGGTTCCACGGTTCGGTTCGGTTTTTTTTATTTGGAACCATTTAAGTTCGGTTCGGTTCACGGTTTTGGAAATTTTGGAACCGTTGGAACCGAACCGAACCGCAAACTAAAAAATATTTTTTTATTATATATATTTGGATGGTTAGGATTTAAAGTTAGGAGATAAAATATAACTAAATAAGAGGCAAATTATACAACTAGAACAGAAAATAAAAAAAAACAAAATAAATAAACAAAATAAAGGAACAAATTAAAAACTAAAGAAAGAAAGTAAACTAAAAGTAAGGAAGAAAAGGAACGTCACTGGCTCACTGCAGCATCAGATAGAATTAGAAAATAAAGAAGAAGAAAGAAAGAAGAGAGGGAAGAAGAAAGAAAATAGAGAAGAAGAAAGAAAAGAAAAGAAGAAAGAAAAGAGAAAGGTGAAGACCCAAGATCCAGCTTCCCAGGTGTGACTCCATAGATCTAGCTTCTTGTCATTCACAATCTATCCTTTTAATATTCTTTTTATGCTTATGCAAGTTTTTATATTCCTTTTATGCTTATGGAAGGTTTCAGTAATGAAAATTTATCATTGAAATAAAAGGAAACAGTTATGCAAGGAAGATCGAATTTAAAGTTTGAAAAGAATAAACAAATCCATTGTACCCTAAGCCGAAGTGGTAAAAAATATATTGCATAATATTTGTTATAATTAGAGTTTGGTGATGATAAGTAATTCAATGTTATTTTCTACTTTCCTATCCAATATATTCACTAACTATGTATTTTTTTTAAATTATGAATCAGGCAAGATGAGTAAAACCCCGAATACAAGTGGAACTGAAGTTGGTAGTGCACCAACTCCCACAACTCCAACAAGTGGAACACATGTAGCATCTATTGAAATTACAAGTGAGGCTCCATCTACAAAAGAGGTAAGTGCTAAACGAAAGTCTTCTAGAGCTGCCTCTATTGTATGGGATGATTTTAAGAAGGAAACTAATAAGGTTGTCGAGGATATGATGAGTAGGAGGATGAGGATAGGATGAGGATGAGGATAGGATGAGGATAAGGATGAGGATAGGATGAGGAGGAGGATGAGGATAGGATGACGACGAGAATGAGGAGGAGGATAGGATGAGGAAGAGGAAGAGGATGAGGATAAGGACGAGAATGAGGACGAGGATATGATGAGTAGGAGGATGAGGATAGGATGAGGATGAGGATAGGATGAGGATAAGGATGAGGATAGGATGAGGAGGAGGATGAGGATAGGATGACGACGAGAATGAGGAGGAGGATAGGATGAGGAAGAGGAAGAGGATGAGGATAAGGACGAGAATGAGGACGAGGATATGATGAGTAGGAGGATGAGGATAGGATGAGGATGAGGATAGGATGAGGATAAGGATGAGGATAGGATGAGGAGGAGGATGAGGATAGGATGACGACGAGAATGAGGAGGAGGATAGGATGAGGAAGAGGAAGAGGATGAGGATAAGGACGAGAATGAGGACGAGGATATGATGAGTAGGAGGATGAGGATAGGATGAGGATGAGGATAGGATGAGGATAAGGATGAGGATAGGATGAGGAGGAGGATGAGGATAGGATGACGACGAGAATGAGGAGGAGGATAGGATGAGGAAGAGGAAGAGGATGAGGATGAGGACGAGAATGAGGACGAGGATAGGATGAGTAGGAGGATGACGATAGGATGAAGATGAGGATAGCATGAGGACGTGAATGAGGATGAGGATGAGGATGAGGATGACGAAGAGGAAAGGATGAGGACGAGAATGAGGATGAGGATAGGATGTGGATGAGGACGAGGATAGGATGAGGACGAGTATTAGGATGAGGATAGCATGAGGATGAGGATGAGGATG
>NC_032028.1:19260889-19271318 GCF_001865875.1 Lupinus angustifolius | reverse complement strand
CTAAAGAGGGGGGTGTTCCGTCATTAGAAGATTGGAATCGTGCTCGTGTTTTTATTAAGTTCTTAAAGATTTTCTATGATGCTACCCTTGCTTTTTCTGGGTCATTGAATACCACTTCTAATGTCTTCTTTGACAAGTTATTTCAGATTCAAATCAACTTAGGTAATTGGATACAAAGTGAGGATTTAGTACTAAGAAGAATGGCATCAAATATGAAGGAGAAATTTGATAAGTATTGGGACATTGAGCATATAAATTATTTGTTGTTTGTTGCTGTTTTCCTTGATCCAAGGTATAAGTTGGCATTTATCGAGCTTTGCTTTAAACACATGTATGAAGAAAATAAAGCAGATGAGGCATTAGAAAAATTGAGAGGTCTAATCAAAAGAATATTTGATCAATATGTTGTATGGTATCATATACCCCATGAGAGTGGTGATACTAGTGGCGAAACCATAAATACAATGTCCATAAGTCAAGTTGCTCAAAATTATGATGATCCTAGTGCTATGGTCAAGGAACTACACAGAAAAAATGTGAGGAAAAAGCAAGGTGATATAAAGAAAAGTGAGTTGGATAGATACTTAGATGATGATTTTGAGGAACTACCTGATGATGATCCATTTGATATTTTAAAATGGTGGAAAGGCAAGTCAGTCAAGTACCATGTTCTTTCACGCATGGCTAGGGATATATTAGCTATCCCAGTTTCTACGGTGTCTTCCGAGAGTGCATTTAGCACTGGGGGTCGCGTTCTTGACTCATATCGTAGTTCATTGCGCCCTTCTACAGTTGAGGCTTTGATTTGTGCTCAAAATTGGTTAAAGAAACAACCTAAGAAGATTAATTTTCCAAGTCATGTACTTGAAGCTGAATCAGGTATAGTTATAAATTTTGTATTGTTAGTTATTACACATTTTTATTTATACTATTTTATACTTTATTGATGTTTGTTTTATTTCAATATTACTGGCAGTAGGTATTAGTGGATTACAGCAACAAGATAATATCATTGGTGGACCAATGCTTGATGATTAATTTATCAATTTAAATTAAGGTAATATATTGTTGAATAAGTTACTATTTATTACAATTGTTTTGCATGATCACTAACTCATTATTGAATATGTCATTGTTTAGTGTTTATTACAATTGGTCAAAGAGCATATGCATATTGAGGATACTACTGATGTGAACTTATGTACAAGCTAGCCAAAGAAGAATTCATATTTTTACTTCCTAGTAGGTGACTATGTGTTACTATTATTGGATATTGTCCAAGAATTTGTGGACTAAAATTTCAAGTTTGTAGTATGTTGATTTGTTGAGTTAATTATTGTTTTACTAGAAAAAGTATTGAACTTAATATTGAATACTTTATTATTGATGAGTTTAGTATTCAATTCTATATTTTCCTCATTTTGTTCAATTATTTCTTGAAGGATTTTTTTTAAACAAGTTAAAAAACCGCGGAACCGAACCGAACCGAACCGCCAATGAACGGTTCGGTTCCTAAATAAATTTTGCGGTTAATTGAATAAAACCGAACCATATCTTTATGTTCGGTTCGGTCACTAAATTGCATCAAAAACCGAACCGAACCGAACTTTTACACCCCTAATCTTGACAGTGAGACTTTTATTTATTATTGCTAACACCAATAATAGCAATATATCAATACTTAGAGTGCAAAAAAATGATAAAAAATAGTACAACAATAAGCCAATTCATATTAATGTTTTGAGACATAAGATATATGTTACACATAATAAATTCAATTCCAACAATTAACATATATTAATGATCTCCTTTGAGTGATGTACTAGTACACAACATTAAAGCATAATGATGCTAATATAATAGACATTAATAATCTAGTAATTAAGATATGCTAAATGGATTTATTTGCTATCTTTGCATATGCTAAATAAAAGTTACTAGACATATTAATTACTAATAATTATATTCATAATTATAACAACAGTTAATCAAGTTTTGAATGAAGGTCTCTTAACATTGAATTTCAATTTATCCACAAAACACAATAACATATATAAGTATAAAAATCTATTGGTAATTGAATATACTTTTATAATTTAAAATTTGTTTAGAATAACGAATTAATCATAATACAAATTTAAATTACAAAAAAGAAAATATTTGAATTCAATGAATATAAACATAATCGAGTGTGGTTTTAATCAAAATGTATTTTTTTGCCAGATGGTTTTCATACCAGTCAGTGGTCACTGGTTTGATTCACCTTTATAACATTTCATCAATAGTTTTCTTCTCTTTTTCAAACTCAGTAATGGGAAGAATAAGAGGAAGAAAATTTGAACTTCAATAGTGGGCTTTTGATAGTTAGAACTTCAAAAGTGGGCTTTTAAAAATTCCACTATTTGTTATTTAAGTTGCCTCCCCATGTGGTTTCACGTGTTTCTCTGGAGAACCCACACATCTCTCTAGTGGTGCTATATATCTTTTCCTATACGTATATGTAAACTTTCACTATCTGTGATCAACATGCACCAACTATCGAGAAAGTCATAAAGTGATCTGATGATTAGGGAAAAGAATTTAAGGAATAAAGTGAAGGAGATTATGGATATAAGTCCCACCCACAACAAATAAAAAAAGGAGTAATGAGATGATTTGATGGTTAAGAGGAAAAGTTTAAGAAATAAAATGAAAAAGGTCGAAGGATTTAACTCTCCTACACAACAAATATTAACAGACTTACATTTACCTATAAAAAACCTCGGTATAACTTTATTGATCAAGCCTTCAAAATTCATCCAAAAATTTACATGATACACTCTTTATGGTTTCCGGAAAAAAACAATGAATATTCATTTTAGTAATTTCATTCTGCATTCAACTTTTATAACGTTCTCATGCAAACAATCATTCAGCATAAAATTATACAGTGGCAAAATTTATGCTTAAATTTTCAGAATTGAAGTACTCAAGAACAATTATATAAACACGTGGATAAAGACCCAATGGAAAATAATAAATCCTCAAACTCATATTCATTATCAAATACATATGTATAATGGAAAAACATTGTCTTTTAAAACTATAAAAACTGTAAAAAAAAACGTGTTTATTTGTTTCACACATATTTACATGGTATATGGTACAATATATAGGACATGTGGCATGACTAGTTACAGAATGTTTTCAGTTATAGCAATCCCTAAGATAGCGCTTATGTTGAATGCTCTGATTGTGGTAATGCCTATAATATCTCATGCTATTATTATATGCCGTTGACACTGTTGATTACTGCAATTGTGCCTAGGATCGTGGCTGTGTTGAATGCATGGAAGGTGTATCCTTAATACGCCCCCGCAAGATAGGGGTACCATCAGCTACACCTATCTTGAAGCGAAGGTCTTGATGTCGCTGCCTTGATAAGGGCTTCGTGAGACAGTCCGCAAGTTGGTCTTTAGTGGAAACATGCTGAACCCGAATTTGGTTATGACGAACATGATCTCAGACAAAATGAATGTCTCAGACAAAATGAACATGATCTCAGACGAACCTGGATTGACTGTAAGATAAGTAGCTCCCAGATTATCACAATAGATGGTAGGGGCACTCGGTAAAGGAACAACAAGTTCAGATAGTAGTGATGATAACCAGAGAACTTCGGCAGAGGCATATACGAGTGCTCGGTATTCTGCTTCGGTGGATGATCTTGCCAATGCTTTTTGTTTGAAGGACTTCCAAGATATTGGGTTACCGCCGTAGAATGTAATGTTAGCAGATGTGGAGGTATAGTCATCTCTATTTCCAGCCCAGTCTGCATCACTAAATGCGTAACGTGTATTAGAGGGCGATCGCTTCAGGTGGAGTCCATGAAAGATGGTAGCTTTGAGGTATCGTAGAAGTCTTTTCAAGGCTGTAAAGTGTATGGATGATGGATTCTGCATGAATTGGGCAAGTTTGTTTACAGTATAGGCTATGTCTGGCCTTGTCATTGACAAGTATTGGAGTGCTCCAATGATGCTTCTGTATTCTGTAACATTTGCTATAGCAACACCATCATATCGTGTGAGGGAAGAGGTGGTGGACATTGGGGAATGAACAATCTTAGCATCTGCCATCTTTGTGCGATCAAGCAAGTCATGAATATATTTGTGTTGACTAAGAAATAGCCCTTGAGATGTAGGAATGACTTCAACTCCAAGAAAGAAATGAATGTATCCCAGGTCTTTAATGGAAAACACAGTGGCTAATGTTGAGACGCACTTTTGAATTGCTTGATAGTTGTTGCCTGTAATTAGAATGTCATCAACATATACTAAAGTGTATAGTTTGATAGTACCTTTGAAGTAGATGAACAATGATGGATCAGACTTGGAGTTGACACAGCCATATGACAGTAAAAACGAGTGTAAGGTGTGGAACCAAGCTCGAGGAGCCTGTTTGAGTCCGTACAAGGATTTCTTTAGGCGACAAACATGATCAGGATAATCGGGATGATGGAAGCCAGGTGGCTGCTGCATATATACAGTTTCAAGAAGTTTGCCATGTAGGAACGCATTGTTGACATCTAACTGGTGAATGTGCCAATGTTGTTGAATTGCCAAAGTAAGAACTAACCGAACTGTTGATGGCTTAATCACTGGGCTGAAAGTTTGATGATAATCTAGACCCGGACGTTGATGAAATCCTTTGGCAACTAGACGGGCCTTGTATCTATCAATAGAACCATTGGGGTGTCGCTTCACTCTAAAACCCACTTACACCCGATTATATTAGATGCTGTATGTTTAGGAACCAGGTCCCATGTGCCCTGCTGGATTAAAGCATTAAATTCTGATGACATTCTAATTACAGGCAACAACTATCAAGCAATTCAAAAGTGCCTCTCAACATTAGCCACTGTGTTTTTCATTAAAGACCTGGGATACATTCAAAAAAATATTAGTATAAAACAAACAAAAATAAAATATTAGATACCAAATTATAACTAAAATATATAAAAAAAATTATCTATATATTTAATTACTCAAATTTAATAAATGTGTATGCACTTTTTAATTATTTTTAAGTTTTAATTAATTATAAAACCAGTTTTATCAACAATTTTACTTTACTACACAGCTAAAATTTTAACTAAAGAAACATGGGAAATGAGCAACATGTTTTGGTACGAGAAAGGAGAAAAGATTCATTACTCATAAGTCATAACAACTGCCCATGTTTCCAACGTACAATCCCAAGAATATAATAAAATATAAAACGGAAAATGTTTTATTTAAATAAAAAAACATAACTCTAGCATTAGCTTATTAAGGTTATTGGTTAAGAACTTAAGATCTCACACTCATAGGCATACTCAATCACTCACCTAGAGATGAAGTCAACCATCATCAACACCTTCATCATCTTCATCTTCTTCTTCTTCCAATCATTCATTCTCTCATCTTCTTCAAAATCAACGAATCCATTCCCCAAACAAGCCTTCCCCACAAAATCTGGTTACTTACCAATAAACTCCACTTCAAGTTCCTCCATTTTCTACACTTTCTATGAAGCCCAAAACTCCACTTCACCACTTTCTCAAACCCCTCTTGTTATTTGGCTCCAAGGTGGCCCTGGATGCTCCTCCATGCTTGCCAACTTCTATGAACTTGGTCCCTGGCGTGTCACCAAATCTCTCACCCTTCAACCTAACCCTGGTTCTTGGAACAGGAGATTTGGCCTTCTTTTTCTTGATAATCCCATTGGAAGTGGTTTCAGTATTGCCTCAACACCAGAAGAGATTCCAACAGATCAGAACGGCGTCGCGAAGCACCTTTTTGCTGCTATAACAAGGTTTGTTAAGCTTGATCCTGTTTTCAAGTCTAGGCCTATTTATATAACTGGTGAAAGCTATGCTGGGAAATATGTTCCTGCAATAGGGTATTATATAAAGGGTGTGATTGGATTTGAAGGCGTGAAGTGTAGTAGGTGAGGTGGAGTGTGTAAAGATCACCATTAGTTGGACCGCACATCAACGTTGCTCCTGTCTTGAGATCCTTCACATGAAAAGAGAAAGGGTGAAATTCAACATACACATTGTTTTGTTGACAGAATTTGGCAATATTCTGTAACATTTTCTATAGCAACACCATCATATCGTGTGAGGGAAGAGGTGGTAGACATTGGGGAATGAACAATCTTAACATCTGCCATCTTTGTGCAATCAAGCAAGTTATGAATATATTTGTGTTGACTAAAAAATAGCCCTTGAGATGTAGGAATGACTTCAACTCCAAGAAAGAAATGAATGTATCCCAGGTCTTTAATGGAAAACACAGTGGCTAATGTTGAGACGCACTTTTGAATTGCTTGATAGTTGTTGCCTGTAATTAGAATGTCATCAACATATACTAAAGTGTATAGTTTGATAGTACCTTTGAGGTACATGAACAATGATGGATCAGACTTGGAGTTGACAAAGCCATATGACAGTAAAAACGAGTGTAAGGTGTGGAACCAAGCTCGAGGAGCCTGTTTGAGTCCGTACAAGGATTTCTTTAGGCGACAAACATGATCAGGATAATCGGGATGATGGAAGCCAGGTGGCTGCTGCATATATACAGTTTCAAGAAGTTTGCCATGTAGGAACGCATTGTTGACATCTAACTGGTGAATGTGCCAATGTTGTTGAATTGCCAAAGTAAGAACTAACCGAACTGTTGATGGCTTAATCACTGGGCTGAAAGTTTGATGATAATCTAGACCCGGACGTTGATGAAATCCTTTGGCAACTAGACGGGCTTTGTATCTATCAATAGAACCATTGGGGTGTCACTTCACTCTAAACACCCACTTACACCCGATTATATTAGATGTTGTATGTTTAGGAACCAGGTCCCATGTGCCCTGCTGGATTAAAGCATTAAATTCTGATGACATAGCGGCACGCCATTCAGGAGAAGCCATTGCTTGTGACATACATGTTGGTTCATGCGATGATGGGAGAGGGTGCTTTGTCACCAGCAAGAATTTTTTCTTGGGTTTACGTATATCATGCATGGACCGTGTAATGGGTCTTGAAATGTCTAAGGAGGACGTTGGCATGCGATCCAATGGTGGTGCAGTTTGGTTTGCTGATGTAGGTGTGGTGTGAGGTGAGGGTTGTGAAGTGGGTGAGGTAGGAGGTGTGGATTCATGTGAGTTTGAGGATGAGGAATGGCTCGGACTATTTGTGGGGCTGCTGTTATGAGATAAAGGAGAATTTGGAGGGACGATTATGGGAGAAGGTGGTGGCATGGGAGTAGGGATTACATAAGGTTGGGACAAGAGATTAGGGAGTGGGTGCCACGGGGTGTGGGTCTTTAGTGTAGGTGAGAGTGATGGTGTAGACTGGTTAAAGGGGAACTGATCTTCAACGAAAACAACATGACATGAGATGTGTACCCTATGAGTAGCTCGATTAAGGCAAATATAAGAATGATATTGTGTAGAGTAACCAAGGAAGACACATGGTTGACTGCGGGGGGATAGTTTGTTTGCAGCATATGGACGTAGCCAAGGATAACAAAGACACCCAAAAACTTTTAAATGTGTATAGGATGGAGGCTTTTGGTGAAGACAGTAAAATGGGGATTCGAGATTAAGTGTAGGAGTTGGCATCCTATTAATGAGATATACTGATGTTTGAAAAGCATAGCACCAATATTGTGAAGGAATTGAAGCATGACTTCATAGTGTGAGGGCTGTTTCAACAATGTGTCTGTGTTTGCGTTCAGCCATCCCTACATGCTCGGGGTGTAAGGTGGAGAAATGAAATGAGAGATACCATGTGTGGAGAAATGTGATTTTAGTTTGAGGTATTCAGTCCCACCATCAGTGTAAATGGATTTGATTTTGAAGGAGAAATAGTTTTCAACGGTTTTTTGAAAAATAGGAAAGAGTGTGACAACTTATGTTTTATGTTTCAATGGCTACAACCATGAATAACGAGTGAAGTGATCAACAAAGATTAGATAATAACGATATCCATTAATAGAAGTGATTGGAGAAGGACCCTAAACATCAGAAAAAATTAATTCAAATGGAGCAGAAGTTTTTATTGAAGATTCATGGAACGGTAACTTATGACTTTTATTTAAGGAGCACGAGTTACATTGGGTACTAAATGTTGGAGGACTTGATGGTAAGAATGTCTTGAGAGTGTGATGAAGTGTCTTGAGAGAGGGATGTCCTAGCCGAGCATGCTAAAGGGTGTGATTGGATTTGAAGGCGTGAAGTGTAGTAGGTGAGGTGGAGTGTGTAAAGATCACCATTAGTTGGACCGCACATCAACGTTGCTCCTGTCTTGAGATCCTTCACATGAAAAGAGAAAGGGTGAAATTCAACATACACATTGTTTTGTTGACAGAATTTGGCAACAGAGATTAAATTGTGACTGGCTTTTGGAACACATAGCACATTATTAAGAGTAAAAATAGTGGATGGAGTAGAGAGATGAGTGGAATCCATGTGTGAAATGGATAAACCTGTGTCGTCTCCAATGGTGACTGAGTCAGGACCTTCATAAGTGGAGTGGAGACTTAGGTTGTTCAAGTCCTGTGTAATATGATGATTTGCGCCACTGTCAAGAATCCAGTTTGGATTGGCATTAGCATAATTAGCAGTAGGACCAGAGGGCATGAGTTGGGGGCAGTATTTGGCTATATGACCAGGAAAATCACAGAATTGACATCGTGGTGGAGGTCGATTGGATCGGTTATTGAAGTAGCCTTGGTTCCTTGATGGTCCTGCATGGAAGGGTCTATTTGAAGTGTGATTCTTGGACTATTTTGATGGTGTGGAGGTGACTGTCGTTGGTTGAATGAATCAGGTAGGAAGGAATTCATATTCTGTGATGATCCATGACGACTTCCGCGACAATAAGTTCCTCGTCCACGAAAATTACGCTGACCATTTCGCTGATGGAAATTTGCTGTTGGGACAACTACATCTGCAGTTACATCTTCTCGCTGTAGGAATTCTTCATGTGCAGTTAGATGGCTATGTAATTCTTCAAAATTGAAGGAGCGTTCTCTAGTGCGAATGGATGCAGCGATGTCATGATATTCAGATCCCAGTCCATTTAAGACGTAGAGAGTAATATCATCATCAGAGATGGTGGCATCCAAGACTGCGAGTTCATCAACAACTCGCTTGATCTGAAATAGAAATTCAGTTACTGTCTGAGAGCCTTTGCGGCTTCTCTGCAGCTGATTTTTGAGGGACATCATATGAGCACGTGATGGATTTGCATATTTGGCTTCAATAGCCAACTATAGCTGGCGAGCAGTTGAACAAGAAGAGAAGGCAACACTGTCGCGCTCATTCATGGAGGCAAGGAGAAAACTAACAATGAGTTGAGCATTTGCAAACCAATCATCATATTCTGGATTGGTTGTGGACTGACCATTTGTGGTAGTAAATTTTGACTGTGGTTTAATTTTACCATTAATATAGCCGATGCATTTCATGCCGGCAAGCAAGGAAGTGACTTGGCGTCGCCAAGCAAAGAAATTGGAAGCAGACAACTTGATGGAGATTGGTGCACCATGTTTGAGAGGTGAAAGCATAGTGGTGGTGGCAGCCATAGAGGATCGTACTCAGTGGAGTGTATAGAAACTGATACCATATAAAAACTGTAAAACGTGTTTATTTGCTTCACACATATTTACATGGTATATGGTACAATATATAGGACATGTGGCATGACTAGTTACAGAATGTTTTCAGTTATAGCAATCCCTAAGATAGCGCTTATGTTGAATGCTCTGATTGTGGTAATGCCTATAATATCTCATGCTATTATTATATGCCGTTGACACTGTTGATTACTGCAATTGTGCCTAGGATCGTGGCTGTGTTGAATGCATGGACACTGTATCCTTAACAATGCTATGTCATGATCATCCACCTTACACCAATATCCTCTCAATAACCTAGTCGGAAATAAATCAAGAATACAGGTCCCATACCAAGCCACTTTGTACGCACCAAAAAGCATTTCATAAGCCAATTGATCAATAAGTTCCATAGTAACAGTTCATAACAGGACGATGTCGTAATAAACGCTTTCTGGGCATCCCTCTCATTGATCCAAATTGCAAAGAGGGGTTGTCAGAGATCGTCTAGTTTGGCCTGTGAGAACTGTCCGATCCAACAGGATATCCACTCCCAGGAATACAAAAGACTCACCTCACCTAGACTCTCCCTCAAGACATTGTTGATGAATCACCGTCCAACAACGCTGTCCCTCTCAACATCACGGTGCTCTAAGTCATCCCGTCAATTTCCTCTCCACTACTCCATTATTAACCATATGCATATGAACACTAACCACAGTTAGATGATTAAATCTTTTAATCATTATTTACCATGCTCGGCCCACATTAAGTCATCTCCCTCAGGAATGCTT
>NC_032028.1:19247069-19260789 GCF_001865875.1 Lupinus angustifolius | reverse complement strand
GACAAAGCCATATGACAGTAAAAACGAGTGTAAGGTGTGGAACCAAGCTCGAGGAGCCTGTTTGAGTCCGTACAAGGATTTCTTTAGGCGACAAACATGATCAGGATAATCGGGATGATGGAAGCCAGGTGGCTGCTGCATATATACAGTTTCAAGAAGTTTGCCATGTAGGAACGCATTGTTGACATCTAACTGGTGAATGTGCCAATGTTGTTGAATTGCCAAAGTAAGAACTAACCGAACTGTTGATGGCTTAATCACTGGGCTGAAAGTTTGATGATAATCTAGACCCGGACGTTGATGAAATCCTTTGGCAACTAGACGGGCCTTGTATCTATCAATAAAACCATTGGGGTGTCGCTTCACTCTAAACACCCACTTAACCCCGATGATATTAGATGCTGTATGTTTAGGAACCAGGTCCCATGTGCCCTGTTGGATTAAAGCATTAAATTCTGATGACATAGCGGCACGCCATTCAGGAGAAGCCATTGCTTGTGACATACATTATGAGCACGTGATGGATTTGCATATTTGGCTTCAATAGCCAACTATAGCTGGCGAGCAGTTGAACAAGAAGAGAAGGCAACACTGTCGCGCTCATTCATGGAGGCAAGGAGAAAACTAACAATGAGTTGAGCATTTGCAAACCAATCATCATATTCTGGATTGGTTGTGGACTGACCATTTGTGGTAGTAAATTTTGACTGTGGTTTAATTTTACCATTAATATAGCCGATGCATTTCATGCCGGCAAGCAAGGAAGTGACTTGGCGTCGCCAAGCAAAGAAATTGGAAGCAGACAACTTGATGGAGATTGGTGCACCATGTTTGAGAGGTGAAAGCATAGTGGTGGTGGCAGCCATAGAGGATCGTACTCAGTGGAGTGTATAGAAACTGATACCATATAAAAACTTTAAAACATGTTTATTTGCTTCACACATATTTACATGGTATATGGTACAATATATAGGACATGTGGCATGACTAGTTACAGAATGTTTTCAGTTATAGCAATCCCTAAGATAGCGCTTATGTTGAATGCTCTGATTGTGGTAATGCCTATAATATCTCATGCTATTATTATATGCCGTTGACACTGATGATTACTGCAATGTGTATAGGATGGAGGCTTTTGGTGAAGACAATAAAATGGGGATTCGAGATCAAGTGTATGAGTTGGCATCCTGTTAATGAGATATACTGATGTTTGAAAAGCATAGCACCAATATTGTGAAGGAATTGAAGCATGACTTAATAGTGTGAGGGCTGTTTCAACAATGTGTCTGTGTTTGCGTTCAGCCATCCCTACATGCTCGGGGGTGTAAGGTGGAGAAATGAAATGAGAGATACCATGTGTGGAGAAATGTGATTTTAATTTGAGGTATTCAGTCCCACCATCAGTGTAAATGGATTTGATTTTGAAGGAGAAATAGTTTTCAACGGTTTTTTGAAAAATAGGAAAGAGTGTGACAACTTCTGTTTTATGTTTCAATGGATACAACCATTAATAACGAGTGAAGTGATCAACAAAGATTAGATAATAGCGATATCCATTAATAGAAGTGATTGGAGAAGGACCCCAAACATCAGAAAAAATTAATTCAAATGGAGCAGAAGTTTTTATTGAAGATTCATGGAACGGTAACTTATGACTTTTATTTAAGGAGCACGAGTTACATTGGGTACTAAATGTTGGAGGACTTGATGGTAAGAATGTCTTGAGAGTGTGATGAAGTGTCTTGAGAGAGGGATGTCCTAGCCGAGCATGCCAAAGGGTGTGATTGGATTTGAAGGCGTGAAGTGTAGTAGGTGAGGTGGAGTGAGAAGGTTGGAGTGTGTAAAGATCACCATTAGTTGGACCGCACATCAACGTTGCTCCTGTCTTGAGATCCTTCACATGAAAAGAGAAAGGGTGAAATTCAACATACACATTGTTTTGTTGACAGAATTTGGCAACAGAGATTAAATTGTGACTGGCTTTTGGAACACATAGCACATTATTAAGAGTAAAAATAGTGGATGGAGTAGAGAGATGAGTGGAACCCATGTGTGAAATGGATAAACCTGTGCCGTCTCCAATGGTGACTGAGTCAGGACCTTCATAAGTGGAGTGGAGACTTAGGTTGTTCAAGTCCTGTGTAATATGATGATTTGCGCCACTGTCAAGAATCCAGTTTGGATTGGCATTAGCATAATTAGCAGTAGGACCAGAGGGCATGAGTTGGGGGCAGTATTTGGCTATATGACCAGGAAAATCACAGAATTGACATCGTGGTGGAGGTCGATTGGATCGGTTATTGAAGTAGCCTTGGTTCCTTGATGGTCCTGCATGGAAGGGTCTATTTGAAGTGTGATTGGTTGGACTATTTTGATAGCTTGGAGGTGACTGCCGTTGGTTGAATGAATCAGGTAGGAAGGAATTCATATTCTGTGATGATCCATGACGACCTCCGCGACGATAAGATCCTCGTCCACGAAAATTACGCTGACCATTTCGCTGATGGAAATTTGCTGTTGGGACAGCTACATCTGCAGTTACATCTTCTCGCTGCAGGAATTCTTCATGTGCAGTGAGATGGCTATGTAATTCTTCAAAATTGAAGGAGCGTTCTCTAGTGCGAATGGATGCAGCGATGTCATGATATTCAGATCCCAGTCCATTTAAGACGTAGAGAGTAATATCATCATCAGAGATGGTGGCATCCAAGACTGCGAGTTCATCAACAACTCGCTTGATCTGAAATAGAAATTCAGTTACTGTCTGAGAGCCTTTGCGGCTTCTCTGCAGCTGATTTTTGAGGGACATCACATGAGCTCGTGATGGATTTGCATATTTGGCTTCAATAGCCAACCATAGCTGGCGAGCAGTTGAACAAGAAGAGAAGGCAACACTGTCGCGCTCATTCATGGAGGCAAGGAGAAAACTAACAATGAGTTGATCATTTGCAAACCAATCATCATATTCTGGATTGGTGGTGGACTGACCATTTGTGGTAGTAAATTATGACTGTGGTTTAATTTTACCATTAATATAGCCGATGCATTTCATGCCGGCAAGCAAGGAAGTGACTTGGCGTCGCCAAGCAAAGAAATTGGAAGCAGACAACTTGATGGAGATTGGTGCACCATGTTTGAGAGGTGAAAGCATAGTGGTGGTGGCAGCCATAGAGGATCGTACTCAGTGGAGTGTATAGAAACTGATACCATATAAAAACTGTAAAACGTGTTTATTTGCTTCTCACATATTTACATGGTATATGGTACAATATATAGGACATGTGGCATGACTAGTTACAGAATGTTTTCAGTTATAGCAATCCCTAAGATAGCGCTTATGTTGAATGCTCTAATTGTGGTAATGCCTATAATATCTCATGCTATTATTATATGCCGTTGACACTGATGATTACTGCAATTGTGCCTAGGATCGTGGCTGTGTTGAATGCATGGACGGTGTATCCTTAACAAAAACCATTACTTATTCTTAATGGAAAAAATATGAGTTCTTAAACTATGGTTCTAGTATTACATGTAAACTTTTACTAGTTTATAATCATGCATAAACTATAAAAAACATACTAATATCAAGATTTAGGATTTCATGTTTTTTACAAAGATAAGTAAGAGAAAGCGTATAGTTCTCATGGACTTGATTTAAAGGAGAAATATTGTTTCTAGATAAATACACTCTTTGTATGATGTTGATTTCTCTATATCTATCAAAAGTTAATTTCTCTCTTAACTCATTTCTTAATAGTACATTAGTGATAAAGATAACACAATTCTTAGTTGAGTAGAGTGAGGACCACATCCTTATTTTATAGAGAAAGTTAAGATCTTCCATCACACATTTTCCTTCATGAAAAATAGTCCTAACATTTAACATAATATATATTTAATTTTACCTAATTTAATTATTCAAATAGAAATAATATGATAACAAAAGGATGCTTCTTCCACAAATTAATTAATATAATTTTACTACATACTTAACTATTAAAAAAACAATTCCTTAGGGGTTAAAAATATTTCTTATTTTAATAATGCTATGCTTGGTAAATGAAAGTGGAGATTCCTTTTGGAGAATGAGTCTATTTGGGCTAGAGTGATTAAAGCTAAGTATGCTGATAATTTCAATGTTAGCAATTTCACCTACTCACCTTGATGGAAGGAAATCTGTAAGATGGGAGGGAGTTCGAATTCTACCAATAACTGGTTCATTCAGAATGTGAGGAAATCGATTGGTGACGGTCGTAACAAAAGTTTCTGGGCTGATAAGTGGGCAGGGGAGGTTAGCCTTGCTGCTAATTAAGGTTTGGATCGGTTACGTGCCATCAAAGGTTTGTTGTTTTGGGAGTCATAAGGTGATCTGTTGGTGAAGAGGGTGATCATAAGGAATGGAGTGCAAGAGGTTGTGGGTTTGAGTCCCACCATCAACAAAAAAGGGAGTTATAAGGTGTTTAGATGGTAGGGGGTAGGAGGTTGAAGGTGGAGTCTCACCCACAACAAAAATACTAACATGTACTAACAACTAACATACTAACAATTGCCGATCAAAAAAAAAAAAAGGTTTGTTGTTTTGTTTGGAAGCTTCTAAAAGGAAAGGTGACTTCGAAGGTAGAATTGTTTAAAAGACGAGTTATCCTCAACCAATCTGATATGGGCTGTAGTTTCTGCAACCAACAGGAGCAGGAAACCTTGGATCACTTATTCTGCACCTGTCCTTTTATAATTCAAGTTTGGCTTGGTTTCTATTGTTGGCTTGGCTTGTCTGTTCCTACTCCGTGTTCTTCTATTTTGGGTTGTCTGTTTTGGTTTCTAGTGGTTTGGTCAATTTGGTTGTTAAGAAATGATGTGATTTTTGAGGGTGTGGAGTTTAGTGTGTCTAATATTTTGAATGCTATTAAAGTAAGGTCTTGGTTATGGTTTGCGGCTAATCTGGATTGTAATTTATTCTGTTTTGCGAATTGGTGTGTAGACCCTTGGAGTTGTATGGTGGGTAGCTTGTAGTTCTAGTTCTGTTGCGTCTTTTTTCTTCTGTTTTGTGCAGTTTTTTTGTTTTGTTCTTGTTTTAGTTTTTCTGTTGTTTGTCCTGCTGTTGCGGCAGTGTGTTCTGCTGTCTGATGTTCTTTGTTTCTGCTGGTTGTATTCTTGATGGGTTAGCACCCTTGTGCTCTTTTAATCCATTGCTTTGCGTATGAAAAATAAAACAATTCCTAGTTCATATATCATATCCAAAACGCAATTGTTTATTAGATATATAAAATTAGAATAATATTCTCTCTAGTATTGAGAATGTGAGGGGATGATTTTTTTAAATTATTTAATTTAAAAATAAACTAAAATCTGTATCATTTGTGACATGTCATAATCTGAAGTATGTATTTGACTCTCTCCTCTAATGTAGAGGAGCTAGACTCATAAAATTATGTTTTAAATACGATTTTGATTTGTGCATACATGGGTTGTTTTGAAATTCTATCCCCCACATTATTATCTTTCAGTTTAGTCTCTAAGTTTCTTTTCAAGTTTGAATGCAAAATGGTAACTTACTTCAATGAAGGTCAGGTCAGCATGGCCACATCAAAGATGTTTGAATATAAGGGATAGAGATCACTTGTTTCAAACTGTGTCTCACTCCATGTCCTAAGCCAATCAGAATGTTTCATTTTATTACTTTTTGGTTTTAAAAATTTTCTTTTATCCAAATTTCAATATATGATTGGCTCGGAACAGAGGATGCGACATCATTGGGATAGACGATCTGCATATGAATAAAAGGACCATAATTGAAAAATCATAATTTATTATAAGAACTAAAATTTCATTGATGTAAAAACCGTATCATACCGGCCAGTTCAACTGGAAAATCGGTGAACCGGACTCCTAACCGGTACAGTAGAGATGTTGAACCGACCAAGTATCAAAACCGGTCAAAACCGGTGAACCGGCCGGTATTTGACTAAACCAGCCGGTTTATAAACATATTTTTTTTTTGAAAAAAAACCTTAAAAACTTAAAAACTCATTACAAGGTGACCTATCTTTCCAACCTTTCTTCAACACTTTAAGGCACATGTTTCCAAGGTATACTTAGATTACACATTTTAGTTCCTAACATTTGTGTGTAATCTCAGTGACATTTGTGTAATCTTGGAGTACTGTCTGAATATAGGATTTGGTGAAAAAATATAATATCGATATGAGACAACTCTGACTCCTTAGTGTTAAATGTTAAAACTTTAAATTTAGTTGTTTTGTAGAGTAAGTTGTAAACTTGTGTCATTTATTTCTAATTTGTGGTTGTTAAGTGATACTCTTGGATTGAAATATGTTTTGTAATTTAGACTTTGAATTTGTTAAAGACTTAAAGTTGTTTGTTTATGTGAATTTTGAGTAGATTATGAATATGAATTATAAATTTGAGTATCTACCTATTTGGAATTTTTTGTTATAGGTTTGTATATATATATATATATATATATATATAGCCTTGAGGCATTTATTATTTAATTACTGATCATCAGTTGAATTACTGTAACACTATACCATTACTCTGATCGATTTGATAACCGGTACAGTTTTAATAACACTAGGGTCAAGAGTGGCCGATCTTGAATGATAAGGCTTGAAGTTATTCAAGAATTGTCCCCATGCAAGATAAAAACACATCAAAAATTTCATAAATCATAATTTAATGGGTATAAAATCAAAATTATATTAATAAATAAATAAAAACTTGGCTATTTATCTCCTTTGTCTAGCCGTCACTGCTACATTTATCTTTATCATTCATAACTTATTCTTCTTCTCTAAGCAAGAAACGGGTCTACCATACATAACTCATGGCTGTTGACCACAACTGAGAAGGAAAGGAGAGAGAGAATAATAAAGATATATTTTGTTTTAAATTAAAGAGTAAATTATATTGACAAACTGAGCTTTAGTGAAATTACATAAATTATCTTTCACTTTTTTACACCTACACAAACCTCCAATAATTTTTATACTTTCATTACAGTGACCACCACGGCATAAGAAATAAGTGTAATCATTTAAACAAAAAATGTGATAAATGCAATTAAGTTAAACAAAACATGATATATTGTGAAGACAAGTCCAAATAATATATGAGTCAATATTTCTTTATTATTTTTGGTTCGTTACACTATATTATAAGAGCGATTTAAATAATATTTATTTAGAATTGTTGATACATTTTGTAACAAAAAATAATAAAGATACATTGATTTGTATATTATTTAAACTTGTCTACACAATATATCATATTTTGTTTAACTTAATTGCATTTATCACATTTTTTGTTTAAAAGTTACACTTATTTCTTATGCAGGGGTGATCAGTGTAATGAAAGTATAAAAACTAGGAAAAATTTGTGTAGGTGTAAAAAAGTGAATGATGGTTTGTGTAATTTCACTAAAACTCAGGGGTGTCAGTGTAATTTACTCTAATTTAAAAGATATCTTTTTAATTTTAAAAAAGAGGATTTGTTTCAGTCCTTCTAAATTAATTTTTTATTCAAATCTTATCCAACGTCGCCTCTATTAAGTCATGTAAGAATTTTTCATCCAAATTTGATATTAGAAACCAAATAAAAAACAGAGGAACTAATTTTAAAACTACTAACATTTTTTTGTGGGCAATGAAATTCATTAAAAAAAAGTAAAAAGATAAGAAGAAAAAGTGGTATTTTTATCTAGAAATACCATTAAGCATTATATCCAAGAACACAATTATACACATGATTCAAGACCCACCCCACAAAAGAATATTTGAAACTAGGAAAATGAGCATTAAGTATATTCTAGAAATGTAGAAAAATTAAGTACATTACCTCATCAAGGTGAAAATGAGAATTTTCGAAGATGATTTTGTTCCTAACAAACGTCCAAGAGTCTAAATAGTAGCGTACCAGAGTGACATATATTATTGTTTGTACTTTTTCTCCATCCATAGAATATTTGCATGTAAGGATAAGTTGTTCTTAACATCATTAGGAAGAATTGATTTAAGACCAAACTGAGAGTAGAGATTCCGTTGGAATTTGTTGAAAGAATGATGTTTTGAAGTGAAATGAAAAAACTCACTAGTCTCACTTTGCTTGGAGGAGAGAAGTTGAAAGGCTTTATAAGCCTTAAGTTGCGGCCCAACATCTTTTTAAAAAATATTTATTTAGTAATTAATTTAAATTTTTGGGGCCTTTTGGGCTTGGACTGTGTGTTAACCAAGTCAACAGACACATGCAACAAGGAAAGAGTCATTAGAGAGCCGTCGGTAATAGAGCCGTTGGTAATAGAGTCATTGGTGAAAGAGTCGTTGGAGGCATCAAGCTATAAATAGAGTCCTTATTCCCTCATTGTTTTTTGCACCAAGTGGAAGGCGTTTACCTCTCAACTTATCTTTCTATCCCCTTATATTCCACCGACACATTTCCGGCAACCTTCTCCCTCTTTCTTTTTGTGGCACTTGAGAATTGGCACAAGCAGCCAAAGTGGAAATTTTGAGAACTGATACTGATAGTCATATTGTGGAAAAATAATTGGCACAGGTAGTAATACTATGGGAATTCGAGAATTGAGGTAGCCATATTGTGGGTGTATTCGAGAGTGATTCTTACCGCATAGTAAGAAATTGTATAACAGAGAACTGTACTATTTTATCTTGGGGACAGCGTGGTTGATAGTCTGCTTTCACATTTTGGACAGTACCACGGAACGTCTTAAAGAGAGTGTCGCATCCCGATTTTCTGCCGAACACCGGTCACACGACTGATTTGGAGTCGCCACCATGCTTTTGTGGTCAAAACGTAGAAAACCTTTTCAATGCCCAAATATTGGAAAGACTTTGCCTTTAAACTAGATCCCTGGACTCGACAGTCGGTTACAGATTGGGGAAGGTATTAGCACCCCGTCCGCATGTTATCAAATGGTATCCACATAAATTGCATAAAACTAAATATACCCAAAAGCTTATTTAATCAAATAATTATTGACAATTTTTTTTTATTTTTTTTATTTTTTTGTGCCTGACAATGATTCTTCTTGCTCCTGCGTATCCCTAGGTGCAATAGGGAAATCAAGACTACGTAGTTCTTAGATAGGAAATATTTGATGTGTTTGATTGGTTTTAGTATAGAGTATGAAAAATTTATATCTCTCATATCTAGGGTAAGCAAGAAGATCCAACTCTGGACTACACCACCTTACTCCTATTCGAGAGAAAGAAGATGCAGTTCAAGACCGCATACCGCTTTTCAACTCGAATAAGGTAGGAAGATAAGACTCGGGTCGGGTACCGCTTACTTAAACCCTATAATTCTAAGAGTTTTTTTTTATAAATATATAAGTAAATATTAAATCTATTATATTTAGGATAAGCAAGTCTTATATTTATGATAAGCAAGAATATCCAAATATGGACAACACCGCCTTACTCCTATTCGAGAGAAAGAAGAGCAGTTCAAGACCACATACCGCTTTTCAACTCGAATAAGGTAGGAAGATAAGACTCGGGTAGGGTACCGCTTACTTAAACCCTAGAATTCTAAGAGTTTCTTATATAGAAATTATTATTAGATAAAGTTCGGTTCTAAAAAGTTTAAGAGAAATTTAACGTTTATTATACATTAGATACTGCATTAGATAATATAATATTTTACAAATGGCATGAGATAACCGTAAGGTGAATAATCAAACAAAAGTCAAATTTAGTAACAACAAAAGCTACAAATTACTGATATATATATAGAAGAAATAATGAAGAAGGCTATGATAATAAGAATAAAAAGGGATAAGAATAGAAACAAATAGATAAAAAGATAAGAAGGAAAGAATATGTTTAGAGAAAGGAAGAAAACGTAGACTGCCATGGAAGGCAGTCTGGTCCTGTGGTGCCTCAAAATAAAGCGGTGATAAGACCCAACCTGCACAGGGAAACCACAAAATCTCCAGGCAGACCAAAACTATTGTGGGTTATGCATATGGCAGTGTGTAAACAAAAACAAATGCAAAGGATAGTCCCACAACAATAAGATATTAAGATCGACTTATGTTAATTTTTTACCTATTTGCAGTGTCTTTGGTCTGGATGAAACAACAAGTTGATGAATATGTTGGATATATGCTCACGTACAATAGCCTTCTTTTTGGAATAGATTGTCTTGTCTGATTTTGTTATTCTTCTATTCCCTTTTGCTAGAAACAGATGACTTTGCTTAAAGACAAGGTGGCTGATGTAATGTTAGGATAAGGCTTTTGAGTGTGTTTATTGAAATTGGTATAAAGCTGCAGTTTTGGTATCTGGTTGTGTGTTTCTTTTTTTTTGTTACTAAAGCTGCTGAGTAGGAGTTAGTACCAAGCAGGGCTATTTATAGCCCCATTTAGGTTTAGGGTTAAGGTTAATGAAGAGTCTTAAGATAGTTACTACCTACTCCTGTGAGTGTTTTTAATTGTGACCCAGTCCCTGAACTTCCATAAAATTTTAAAAAAGACCCTAGACGAAATTGAGTATTCTCAGCTACCCCTCTTTACTTGTTACTTATCTGGTAACATTCAAACCATGGTATGAGTGTTATCAGGGTAAGTAACTACTAAAGAAAGGGAATACTAATTTCGATTGGGGAAGCTGCGAAAGAGACAAAGGGCTGGGTCGCGATTTAGAGACACAAATATAACTATCTAATCTAGAAAGATCGACCCAACTTGGGTATACGCTGAAGCTTGAGCCTGATCACGCTCCTTATGTGATGATGATATTGCATTAGAAGCTGGTGATGTAATAATCATTTAGATGTCTATGTCTGACAATGATTTAAAACATGCTTTGTAATTAAATCAAATGAGCCTCTAAGGATAGAGGTTTAGGGAAATGGCCAAGAATGCATGTTGGATACTGTCGAAACTTGGGACATCAAAGCACTAGGAACGCAGTTTGGGGTACTGTCGGAACCTAGGTTGACAAGAGAACACCGAAGACGCAGGTCGGGGTACTGCCATAATTCAGGAAGATAAAGCCAAGAACGTAGGTCGGGGTACTGCTAGAATTTGGGACATCAAAGCACTAGGAACGTAGGTCGGGGTACTGTCGGAACCTAGGTTGACAAGAGAACACCGAAGATACAGGTCGGGGTACTGCCAGAACTCGGGAAGGTAAAGCCAAGGACGTAGGTCGGGGTACTGCCGGAACTTGGGACATTAAAGCACTAGGAATGCAGGTCGGAGTACTGCCGAAACCTTGGTTGACAAGAGAACACCGAAGACGTAGGTCGAGGTACTACCAGAATTCGGGAAGGTAAATCCAAGAACGCAGGTCGGGGTACTGCTGGAACTTGGGACATCAAAGCACTAGGAACGCAAGTCATGATACTGCCGGAACCTAGGTTGACAAGAGAACACCGAAGAGGCAGGTCGGAGTACTGCCGAAATTCGAGAAGGTAAAGCCAAGCACACAAGTCGAGGTACTACCGGAACTTGGGATATCAAAGTACTAGGAACGTAGGTCGGGGTATTGCTAGAGCCTAGGTTGATAAAAGAACACATTTTGATGTATGAGTTTGTATATTATTTAGACTTGTCTACACAATATATAATGTTTTATTTAACTTAATTGCATTTATCACAATTTTTGTTTAAAAGATTACACTTATTTCTTATACAGGGGTGGTCAGTGTGATGAAAGTATAAAAACTAGGGGAGGTTTGTGTAGATGTAGAAAAGTGAGGGGTGGTTTGTGTAATTTCACTAAAACTCAGGGGGTGTTAGTGTAATTTACTCTAAAAGTAATAACATTCTGGCATCTAAGTCCAGCAACGTCATAACATTTCGGCGTCTGAGTCCGACAATTCTAATGAATCTAGGTGATTGATTGGTTCAAAAAGTCTTGGTCGACTTTCCTTGAGTATGATTATGCAAGTAAGATGAGTATTTTGAAAGTGTGATTGCTTAGGAGTACGTTGTGCAATGCATGAAATTATATTTGATGAATGAGATATACATTGAGTGATGTATGTATGAATGATAGCATTTATGACATGAACTATGTGTATGTAAAGCTAACGTATGTTAATTTAATGCTTGAGTCATCATCCGATAGGGAAATGTCCTTAGGGGGCATTCTTGTCTTTGTAGTAATTATCGCCTTATTGCTTTCTCGACACCAAAACACTTAGTCTTTAGATAACATGTGGATTAGCTCGAAGATCGGCTCGTGAAGTTGCTCATGATTGCTTTGGAGTAGAAAACCTCTTTGTAGTTGTCGGCAACAAATTGTCTTTGGATAGAAGACGAATGTCATTAAGTGCTGTAAGGGTTAGAGTTTTCATTTTCATACTATGGTACATGTTAGGTATCAGTGGTCAAGGAACACCTAGAAGGGGGGGGGGTGAATAGGTGTAGCGGTTAACAATTACCGCTTCTTGATCAAAAGCCCAATTGCTGGAAAAACAGTCCAGTTAATCGATTAACAACAAGATTTAATCGATTAACTATTGTACAGAACAGAATGACTAAACAGGCAAATTGCACAGTGATTAAAGCACAATTGAACATATATATTTCAGATATTTTTATGCACAAATATTAAGTATATGAAAGTAAACAAATATCCAACTTTTCAATTACAGATTTAATTTATCATGATAAAGATAGAAAGAATAGTGCAAAAATGATTTTTATCCTAGTTCATTTGCGGTCCACTGCAAACTACATCGAGGCCTCCCTTCTGGATCAGGGAGATTTTCTTTCTTCACAATATTGAATTAAGGATACAAATACCAATTCAATTACAAGCACATAGGACACTCCCTTCTTGAAATCTAGGATCTCTAAAACCTGGTTTGACTCTACCTTTTTGCCTCTTTAGAAAACCTTTCTCGCGAACTAGCCTCGGCCAAGAATCTTATCCTCAAATCAAGACCTCCCTGCCTTGGTGAAGAACTTCAATCTCTATGGTGATCTCACACCAAGAGACAAATCCAGACTACACAAAAAACACGTTAAATAGCAAGGTATACTAAGCACAGAAATGCTTAAAATATCACAAGATAAAGACTCAAAGATTAAGTCTTATTCTAATCACTTAAGCCATCAATATAAGAGTGAGTTAATCAATATCAGTATACAAATGATTTCTTTCTATCAAAATCTAATGCATGATTATGTGAGAAATATAATAATGGATATAAAACTATGCAAAAACAGAAAGCATGTTATAGCATAAACAATATAATTTCTCTTCTCACACATGCAACTCTCTTGCAGAAAAACAGTAAAATACGTATGCAAAATGCTCTCTAAACAACCCTATACAATAGAATGCAATGCTATGGGTTTCTGAGTGAAGCCTAGTATTTATAGCATGGAGAATAAGTGGTTTCATCCGTTACAAAAACAGTTAAACAGTTAAGCAGTTACAACAGCAAAAACAAATTTCAGTTACAACACATAACAGACAGGTTAATCAATTAAGACTTCCACTTAATAGATTAACGGACCAACAGAATGACACAGAAATCAGTTCACACAGAAAACACATATTCAACAGAAAATCAGTTAAGTTAATCGATTAAGTTACCACGTTAATCGATTAACTGGAACATTTATGCATATGTTTCAAATGGCAAACTTCTCATATGTTATGCACAATAAACATACATGCTTTACCAATTATATTATTCCTAATATGCACATATAACATGTATG
>NC_032028.1:19207735-19246969 GCF_001865875.1 Lupinus angustifolius | reverse complement strand
TTGACATTATCAAAAAGATAAATGTATTCAATTCTAGTCAAAAGTTAGGAGAGTTATTATGGTTAAGACAAGACAGAAATTAATCAATTAACCTTGGGTTTTGAACCAATTAATCAGCTGTTAAGAAGCTTGAACAAATTCACAATTTTTTACATCATTTAATCGATTAAGAGAAGCTGTTAATCAATTAAAATGACAGCAGATAGCCACAAAACAGTTTGAATGACATGAGGGGTTATGCATAAGCATGGAATGATTACGCATTTGATATATTTAAGCAGTTTATAATAAGCATAATCAGTCAACATAATTACATACACCACTCATGATCAAGATTTATTGCAAACAAAGTGAAGAGCTATATGCGACATAATTAATCAAGTAAGTATTAAACGCGATAAAGCGAAATCATATTCTTCAAAAGCAAAAGAGTAGATCAGCAGTAGCTATGAGTTATTACAATCCAAATAAAACAGCGACGCAACACAAAATACATGATCTCAAGAGGAAACAAGATCAACAAAGTCCATTAGTTATGAGGACTAAACTAAGGCTCTAAGGGTTCCTATCTAAGGATGAGATGGAGGATTCTGGTTGTCAGGAGTCGACGAGCTACAAACACCCTTGATAAAGACACTTAGCTTGTTGAACTCAGCAATCATTCTTTTATTATGAGACTTAGTAGCAGACTGAATATGGTTCCGCAAGAATTGGTAATGGTTGTCAATGTATGCATTCTGACATTCCTCAAAATGTTCCAAATCCGTATGATATGAATCCTTGAGAGACTGAAAATGGAGGATCCATCCTATTATTGAGACGTTGTTCCATAGTATCAATATAAGCTTGTCCAAACGTGGGTTCTTGTGAGGCAGGTCCTGAATACTCCCCCTGAGTTGCAGCAAATGACTCTTGGTTCATGTCTTGATCGTCTTCACCGGAAGGATCAAGGTTGGCATTGTTGAAGTCCTCTTGATATTGTCAAGTGTTGCCATACTTGTAGATGCCCATCTTGTGAATTAAACTCTCACCAATCAAGTGATCCTTGTCTGAGCAGTCTGTAACCATAGTATCCTCAATGTCAATGTGAAGGTAGTCAATTATATGTGATATGAAGATACTATACGGAAGTAGCCTGGATTGAGAGACTAAGACGCTATACATGACCTTCAAAATCTCATCAGGCCAATTTATCATGATGTTTTCCTTCACAGCAAACATAAACCTCCAATCATTCACGGTAGGTTGTGCATGATTTGTGTTTCTCTGAATGTCTACGCAAACATAAAGTTGAGGTCTACGCAAACATGACTAAAACATTTCAACAGCATCGAATGAGTTGTCGTTTGCCCAACCACAATCACTTAGACTAGCACCAGAAAAAGCTAAACCACCCACATTCATAAAAATTTCTTCTTTAATCTCAAACACTTTTCCAGCTATCATAGACCATTATTTCCCATCTTTGTATCTAAAATTTGCGTAATACTCCCTAACTAGAGCAGGGTAAGTATTACCTTTCAATTCCAAGAAGGGGACAGCCCCTTCAGCTTGTAAACCATGAGGAAATTCAAAGTTCTGTTCTGACTGTTCAGCAAGCCACGTTACATTTGCAAACCGGATATATGTGGGTTTTCTTCCGTGAAATTTTTGCAACCAGGTTTCTTGTAGAATTAGAGAATAATATGGGTCCCCGCGATTCTGCCTTGGTTGTGGAGGAGGCACTGCTTTTAGAGCACAAAAAGGACGTTGTGCGGTTGTCTTGATTCTCTTTCCATGTCTTTTATCCATAGTAAATGAACACTTAATCGTGATGGAGGCTTAAAGGAGGGTTTAGGGATAAACCTAGGGTTAGGTTCTGAATTTAGGGAAAAACGAATGCTTGGAATTTGGAGATGAGAGAAATGGTTTATGGAGGGGAAAAGCAATGGGGGATTCGGTTTAGGGCTAGGATTGAGCTTAGGATGATCTTGAACTTATTCCTCCGAGATTTGAGAGAATAGGGGATGGATGGTGTTTTGAAATAATTCCAGAGACGCTTCTGTTCTAGTTATACTAATGTCGTTAATCGATTAACAACATCTCTTAATCGATTAAACCTAACCGGAAAGTGATAGTTTTGAAATTTTTTCCCATGTAATCGATTAAATGAGTTACTTAATCAATTAAATGCATTAGTTTCAGCGTTTTGGATGTTTTTAAAGGCATGCAAGGATTTCAAACTTAATTGTATGATTTGATGTATAAGATATCACACATATTTAGAGCATTTAAGCACAGAATCATGGATTTATAAGATGAGATCATGAGCATTCAATCATCATTTACAAAGCATTAAAAGAGGAGATCATGCAAGGCACAATAAATTTTAATCGAGATATTTTTCATCAAGAATTCCTTGTTCTCTTCGAAGAACATAGAACGTATCTCGTGAGAGGGGCTTGGTGAAAATATCTGCTACTTGTTTAGTTGTTTCAACAAATTCTAAAACACAGTCACCTTTTTGGACATGATCGTGCAAGAAATGTTGCCTTATTTCAATATGCTTAGTTCTAGAATGCAAAATGGGATTCTTGGAGAGGTTAATGGCACTTGTGTTATCACATTTAATAGGGGTCTTTTCTAAGATAAGCCCAAATTCCTTAAGTTCCTGCTTCATCCAAAGGATTTGAGTGCAACACACGCCAGCGGCAATGTATTCTGCTTCAGCGGTGGACAAAGCAACGCATGCTTGATTTTTGCTGTACCATGCAACTGGGGAGCTGCCTAATAGGTGACAAGTCCCACTAGTGCTTTTGCGATCCAACTTACACCCAGCGAAGTCGGAGTAACCTACCAAGGATAGTGAGGCATCCCTAGGATACCATAATCCCATATGAATAGATCCTTTTAGTTATCTCATGATGCGTTTCACAGCAATATAATGTGATTCTTTAGGTAAAGCTTGAAATCTAGCACACATGCCAACACTAAACATAATATCGGGGCGGCTAGCAGTTAAATATAATAATGAGCCGATTATCCCACGATATTTGGTTACCTCAATCGCTTTTCCCTTTTCATCTCTGTCCAGATAACATGCAGATGCCATAGGTGTAGATGCGTCCTTACATTTCTCCATGTCGAACTTCTTCAATAGTTCCTTGCAATACTTCGACTGATGGATGAAGATGCCACTTTCCATTTGTTTGATTTGAAGTCCAAGAAAGAAGGTCAGCTCACCCATCATCGACATCTCAAACTCCCCTGCATCAACTAAGAGAACTCCTTACAAAAGAAGTCATTAGTAGATCCAAAGATAATATCATCAACATATATTTGTACGAGTAAAACATGATTATCAGATCTACAGATGAATAGAGTAGTGTCGACCAAACCTCTTCCGAACCTTTTTTCTAGAAGGAACGAACTCAATCTATCGTACTAGGCTCTAGGAGCATGTTTTAGGCCATAGAGGGCCTTCTTGAGTTTATATACATGGTTCGAGTATTTGAAGTTTTCAAACCCAGGTGGTGGGTCTACATACACTTCCTTTTGAATATATCCATTTAAAAAGGCACTTTTAACATCCATTTGAAAAAGTTTAAAGTTCATGATTGATGCAAATGACAAGAGCATCCTAATGGCCTCAAGTCTGGCTACAGGAGCGTAGGTCTCATCATAATCGATGCCCTCCTCCTTATTTCTTATGATTAAGCCAGATTCATCTAGCTTATTACGGAAGACCCATCTGGTGCCAATAACGGGATGATCTTTTGGTTTGGGGACCAAGTCCCACACATTATTTCTCTCAAACTGGTTTAGCTCTTCTTGCATAGCTACACCCCAGAGTACATCCTCGATGGCTTCATCGATGGTCTTAGGCTCTATTTGAGATACGAATGCAACAAAATTACAAAAGTTTCATAAGGAGCTACTGGTTACCACTCTTGTAGTTATATCACCTAGCACCTTATCGAGTGGATGATCCTTTTTAGTTTTCCACGCGATAGGCATTTCCTGATGTTGCTATGTTTCTGTTTGCTCTACATCTTGTTGGATTTCTTCAATGTCCTGGTATGGTACCTCTTCAAGTGTACCTGAAATATCATCAAAAACGACATTTCTCTTCTCTTTTGGAGAAGATTCGTCAAAATAGACATGAATAGACTCTTCTACTTGCATGGTATATTTATTAAACACACGATATGCTTTGCTATGAAGTGAATCTCCTAAAAATATGCTCTCATCAGCTTTTGAGTCAAATTTTCCTAAATTTCTTTTTCCATTATTCAAAATAAAACATTTGCAGCTAAAAGCATGAAGATGAGCAATATTTGGTTTTCGACCATTAAAAATTTCATAACTAATGCGTAATAGCTTCCACCAAAACTCATAATTTGTGATGATCCAAATAAATCCATATGGAGAAGCTACAATGGTCTAGTAGTGGATATCACATTCTTTTTATTAAAAGAATTCCTGACTTGTTTACATTTCTGATACATGTAACAGGAATCTTGAGTTTTAAAATCGAGTTTTGGAAGACCGATTACTAAGTTATTTTTCGATTATTTTTTTAAATGTTTCACATGTATGTGAGCGATGCGTCTATGCCAAAGCCAGATGTAATCTTCTTTTGAAATAAGACATTTTGTGAAAAGGGAAGTGACATCATCCAGATTAGCCATAAAAATATTATTTACTCGATGCCCGACAAATTTAACGTTATTAGATAATTCATCACGAATGATACAACAGTCAGAATCAAAAGACATAGTGTTACCTTTGTCACATAATTGGCTTATACTCAATAAGTTGTGTTCCAAACCTTCTACGTAGAGAACGTTCTCGATTATTGTGTGTGTTAATCAATCTTCTTGGTGCCCAAGATTTTTCCTTTGTTGGTGTCTCCATAAGTGACGAATCCCATTTCTTTCAATGACAAGTCTAGGAATTTTGACTTGTCCCCAGTCATATGTCTCGAACAGCTGCTATCAAGATACCAATTTTGTCCGTGTGTTCGAAGATATACTTGCAATATAGATCACCTACTAGACTTAGGTACCCAAATTATATTGGGTCCTTTTTTGTTAGTGACTAAGCAGTTATCTCCCTTTCTTACCCAAGCGTAAACACCACCGGGTATCCCATATTTCCTGATATAACATGAATGAGTAGTATGACCGTGCCACAGTAATGGCATGTAGGGACTCTGTTTGGTTTATTTGAGTTTCTATATTGACGTGTTAGAGGTCTCCTATATGGTCTATTTTTATGGGATGGGTGGACATATCCTAATCCTGTATGGTCACCTACATTTCTTGTTTTGCTGAGCAAGGTGTCTAGTTGGTTTTTACTATTTGTATGGTCATTCAATTTAAAATTTTCGTTTTTCAAGTCCTCGCAAGACTCACAAGTAGTATTTTAGCAATCACATGAAGCACAAGAAAAAATTAGATATGATGTTTCTCTTTCTAGTTTTAATTCATCTAATTCTTTCTGCATTTGACTTATTTTGTGTTGGTTTAGCAAGATTATTATTTTTCTTTCATTACTTATCTTTGCTAATTTTTTAAGTTCTTCATGCATCTCAACATAAGCACTATATAATATTTCATATGAGGGAGAGTCAGAAGAAGAAGAGGATGTGTCAGAGTATACCTTATCTGAAGTATCCTTGCTGCCTGATCCGCAAGCCTCATATGTAATGGTCATTAGGCATAGCTTCGTGGTCTCCTCTTCATCTGAGGTGCTTGATGTTGTTTCTTCCTCCGGTACATCCCAGACAATGTAAGTTTTCTTTGATTTGAAATCCCGGGGATTTCTCTTCTCTGAATCAACTCTTTTCATATAAGTAGGGCACTGACACTTCATGTGTCCTAGCTTACCACATTCATGGCAAGTGAAGCGCTCTTTTGTCTTCCCTTTCTTTGTTGATTCTCGCGCTTCTTTCTTTTAGATTCGTCTAAGTCCTCCTTTATTCTTTAAGAAATTTCCAAATTTTCATACTAAGAGGTTTAGTGTTTCCTCGTCAATGTCTGAATCGGAGTCTTCATTATCTATCTCTTCAATGGGTTGTGATGTTGAAGCTTTGAGAGAGATTCCCTTCCTTCTGCGATCAGACTCCTCATGCAGTGTCAGACGCCCAAGCTCCATCTCATGATCCTGAAGCTTTTCAAAGAGTGTTGCCAAAGGCATGGAGTCTAGATCCTTGGACTCCATGATTGTTGTTACTTTAGGTTGCCATATTCTCTCAAGACAGCATAAGACTTTATTAGTGAGCTCTCCTTTGATGAACAACTTATCCAAAGCGATAAGATGGTTGATGATGTGAGTGCATCGTTTTTTCATATCGCCGATTGATTCACTCGGTAGCATACGAAATAATTCGTATTCGTGAGTTAGCGCATTTAACCGAGCGCGCTTGACTTCGCTAGTGCCTTCGTGAGTCACTTATAAGTTATCCCACATTTCCTTGGCACTTTGACATTGGGACACCCGAAAGAATTCATCATAGGATAGGGCCGATGTAATGATGTTCTTGGCGCGAAGGTTGAACTGGACCTTCTTGCGCTCCTTATTGGTCTGTAGACTTTTTGGCTTTTCATTCGGTCCGCCATCCACTAAGTGAAGCGGGGCGAAGGTGCCATTGATTACGGATTCCTAAATATCCGAATCAATAGCCTCAATGAATATTTTCATTCAGACTTTCCAGTAGGCGTAACCCTCGCCACTGAATACGGGAGGGCGGTTAATGGATGCACCATCACCGCCAAAGGGGTTGGTGGAACCCATTTTAATTCCCTTCGGATCACACAGATGAGGTTGAGCTAGCATGTAGTACTAGCTCTGATACCACTTGTTAGGTATCAGTGGTCTAGGAACACCTAGAAGGGGGGTGAATAGGTGTAGCGGTTAACAATTACCTCTTCTTGATCAAAAGCCCAACTTCTGGAAAAACAGTCCAGTTAATCGTTCAACAACAGGGTTTAATCGATTAACAATTGTACAGAACAAAATGACTAAATAGGAAAATTGCACACTGATTAAAACACAATTGAACAAATATATTTCAGATATTTTTATGTACAAATATTAAGTATATGGCAGAAAACAAATATCCAACTTTTCAATTAAAGATTTAATTTATTATGGCAAAAAACATAAGGAAGATAAAGAGAGAAAGAACAGTGCAAAAGGATTTTTATCCTGGTTCGTTTGCGGTCCACTACAAACTACATGTAGGCCTCCCCTTTTGGATCAGGGATATTTTTTTTCTTCACAATATTGAATTAAGGATACAAATACCAATTTAATTACAAGCACATAGGACGCACCCTTCTTGAAATCTAGGATATCTAAAACCTAGTTTGACTCTAACCTTTCGCCTCTTGAGAAAACCTTTCTCGCGAACTAGCCCCAGCCAAGAATCTTATCCTCAAATCCATACCTCCCTGCCTTGGTGAAGAGCTTCAATCTCTGTGGTGATCTCACACTAAGAGACAAATCCAGACAACACAAAAAACACGTTAAACATCAAGGTATACTAAGCACATTAATGCTTAAAATATTACAAGATAAAAACTCAAAGATTAACCCTTATTCTAATCACTTAAGCCATCAATATAAGAGTGAGTTAATCAATATCAGTATACAAATAATTTATTTCTATCAAAATCTAGTGCATGATCATGTGAGCAATATAAGAATGGATCTGAAACTGTGCAAAAACAGAAAGCATGTTATAGCATAAACAACATAATTTTTCTTCTCATACATGCAACTCTCTTACAGAAAAACAGTAAAATACGTATGCAAAATGCTTTCTAAACAACCCTACACAATAGAATACAATGCTATGAATTTCTGAGTGAAGCCTCATATTTGTAGCATTGAGAATAAGTGGTTTCATCTGTTACAAAAACAGTTAAACAGTTAAGCAGTTACAACAGCAAAAACAGATTTCAGTTATAACACATAACATACTAGTTAATGGATTAAGACTTCCATTTAATCGATTAACGGGCCAACAAAATGACACAGAAATCAGTTAAAACAGAAAACACATATTCAACAGAAAATCAGTTAAGTTAATCGATTAAGTTACCACGTTAATCGATTAACCGGAACATTTATGCATATGTTTCAAATGGAAAACTTCTCATATGTTATGCACAATAAACATACATGCTTTACCAATTATATTATGCCTAATATGCACATATAACATGTATGATAGATGCATGAACATACAATTAACTAGATGATGTATCTCATGAATATGATAGTTCAATTAAGATGGCTTAAGAGACTAGCATCTAGGTTTACCTAACCTATACACAATTACTATGGCACACATCCCAGACTACTTAGATTATAGACTCAATTTATATCCTAGTCTAGACATGACCAAATGAGCATAAGGCCTATTGATTGTTGAGCCATCTTCAAGCTTTGTTAAACACTTGCCTTTATCAAAATATATGCAAATACATGCTAGTGTTATCCTTGACATTTTGCACTTTCAGTACAAACTGAATAAAACAATTTTGTATGTAGAATATTTGGATAAGTGGACTATGTTATGCATGTGATAATAAAATGCATGACCTTATGGTCGGTTTGAAGTGAGGCCTATGAGATGGAGGTGTTCTGCATATCCTTTTGTTGCCCTATATAATAAGTCATGTTAACTTTCACTATACGATTTGACCATTGAGCTTGGAATGAGTCTTTAACAATTCATAAAAAATTGCCCCAGTATTTGATTGCTTGATATTTTTGCTGACCGTACATGATTACTTTCGCCTGCATGAAATCATCCAAAAAAAATCTGCCCCTTTACCAAAAATTGCCCTAGTGTTATGTATGACTTAGACTAGAGAGGTTCTTTTTTTGTTTGGGTCCGAACTTTTGAAACGAATATTAATGCATTGTGCGAGTGATTTGTGTCTTGAAAACAATTGTCTTTTTTATTTAATTATTTGGAGTCAGTTTGTTCTTTACCCTGATGTGTCTATCTTGAATAGATCAACCTTCCATGAGGTCTTTTGGGCTTATATTTGAGCCTGACTATGGTTATCAAAGAAAGTTTGAAGCTCAAAAACATGTGTTTCCCATCCCCACCTTTCTCCTGTCTCCTTGACCTATTCTCAACTACTTCAAAATTATAATGGAAGTAGTTAGACAACTACCCTCCTCGGGTTATAAATACTGATGGGTTATGTTTTTTAGACAAAGATCTCCTTTCATAATATCTGGGCTCAAAGGGGATAACTAGTGGCATCTCTGTAGTGTTTGGGAAGTTTCAAAGAAGCCTCGATCATCAAGTTGATTTATCCAGGTTCACATCAGTTTGATTTTATTTACATCATTCTCCATGCAAGACAACAAATAAAAGTGACAGTATATAATGCATCAATAAAATCTTGATTGATAAATATGTTATGTTTCTTCATTACATTTCCAAGGGAAAACTCTTTAGGCATAATATTTTTTCTCAGCATCTGAGTTTACTGATAGGTGCAGGTCATTTCCATCCATGTTAGTCAATATTAAGGCTCCACCAGAGAAAACGTTCTTCACTACATAAGGCCCCTCATAATTTGGAGTCCATTTTACCCTATGGTCTTTTTGAATTGGTAAGATCTTCTTCAACACCATGTCTCCTACTTGGAATTAACGTGGGCGAACTTTCTTCGCATATACTTTCATTATTCTCCTCTGATAAAGTTGCCCATGGCACACAACGACAACCATTTTCTCTTCAATTAAGTTCAATTGATAATATCGGGCTTGAACCCATTCTGCTTCTTCTAATTCCAACTCCGCAATAATTCTTAATGATGGAATGTCTACCTCGATAGGAAGGACTGCATCCATTCTATATACCAGGGAGTAAGGGGTGGCCCCTGTGGAAGTACGGTATCCATGCAAGGCGAAAGGCAACATTTCATGCCAATCCTTATAAGTAATTACCATCTTTTGGACAATTTTCTTTATATTTTTGTATGCAGCCTCAATTGTGCCATTCATCTTAGGACAGTAGGGCGAAAATACATGATGCTTGATCTTGAAATTTTCACATGTCTCACTCATCAACTTGTTATTCAGGTTGGTGGCATTATCCACGATGATTTTAGTTGGTAGACCATAGCGACATACCAATTCCTTCTTAATGAACCTGACCACAACCTTTCGGGTAATACTGGCATACGAAGCCGCTTTGACCCATTTAGTAAAATAATTGATGGCCACCAAGATGAAACAATGTCCATTTGAGGCTTTAGGCTCGATGGGTACTATGACATCCATTCCCCACATAGAGAAAGGCCACGGTACTGATAGAACATTCAATGGATTTGGGGGTGCATTGATATTGTCAGCATAAATCTGAAATTTGTGGCATTTCCTTACATGGTTATATCAATCAGTCTCCATCGTTAACTAGTAATATCCTGCCCTTAAGATCTTCCTAGCCATGGCATGTCCATTTACATGGGTCCCAAACGAGCCCTCGTGTACATCGGTAAAGATTACTTCCGCCTCTTACATGGGTCCCAAACTAGTAATATCCTGCCCTTAAGATCTTCGTTTAGGAAGAAACGCATGGCCAATCTCCTTAAGGTCGTTTTTATCATTCTCTGAGGCACGTGGAGAGTATTATTTTTTCTTGATGTATTCTTTTATATCGTAGTACCAAGGTTTGCAATCTTCTTCTACTTCTATCGAATTGCAATAAGTCGGTTGACTTCTGCTTCCTATACTGATGAGTGGTTGTCATTTCCGCTGATGTGAAAAATGGAGGATAATGTGGATAGTGCATCGGCTAATCGATTGCCTTCTATAGGGATGTGATACAAATCGACCTTCTCGAATTTCTCAACTAGCCTCTATATGTGATCTCTATAAGGTATCAGCTTGCTATCACGAGTTTCCCATTCTCCTTTTACCTGGTGGATTACTAGAGCGGAGTCTCCGAAAACCTCAAGGATTTTTTCTTTTGATTCTATAGCTGCTTGCAAGCCTAAGGCGCATGCCTCATACTCAGTTATATTGTTGGTGTAGTCAAAGCATAGCCAAGTAGTGATAGGAATGAAATTGCCATGGGGAGATACCAATACTGCTCCTACCCCATGTCCAAACGCATTGGAGGCTCCATCAAATACGAGTGTCCGTTAATTGTCTTCTTCTTGATCTTCTGAGGACAATGTCATGATACCTTCATCAGGAAACTCTTAATGCATTGAACCATGTCCTTCTATCGGTTGATGGGCTAACTAGTCAGCAAGTGCGCTTCCTTTGATTGCCTTTTGGGTGACATAGACAATGTCATACTCTGATAATAGTACTTGCCACCAGGCGATTTTGCCCGTCAACATTGGTTTCTCAAAAATATGTTTCATCGGGTCTATTTTAGACACAAGCCATGTAGTCTGACTCAACATATATTGCCTTAGTCAGCATGATGCCCAAGCTAAGGCACAACATGTACGTTCCAGTAAGGAATATCTTGTCTCACAGTCCGTGAACTTCTTACTCAAGTAGTAAATAGCCCACTCTTTCTAGCCAGATTCATCATGTTGAGCCATGACACACCCCATAGAGTCATCCAATACTTTTAGGTACATTATCAACAGTCGTCCATGTATAGGAAGCATTAATACGAGTGGGTTTAACAAGTATTGCTTAATTTTTTCAAAAGCCTTTTAATTCTTCATTCCACTTGACGGGTTGGTTCTTCCTCAAGAGCTTGAAGATGGGCTCATATGTAGCTGTCAACTATGATATGAATCTAGAGATGTAGTTCAGCCAACCCAGGAAACCTCTGACTTCTTTCTCTATTTTCGAAGGAGGCATCTCAGTGATAGCTTTCACCTTTTCCGGATCGACCTCAATGCCCTTCTGACTGACTATAAAGACGAGAACTCGACCTGACTTGACCCCAAAACTACACTTGGCGGGGTTCAGTTTGAGGTTATAATTTTGTAATCTTTTGAACAGCTTCTGTAGGTTTCCCACATGCTCCCCTTTAGTCTTTGATTTGCATATTATGTCATCGACATAGACTTCAACTTCTTTATGCATCATGTCATGGAAAAGAGCGACCATGGCACGCTAGTATGTGGTCATGGCATATCTTAGACCAAATGACATAACCTGATAGCAGTAGGTCCCCCACATTGTGATGAAAGTAGTCTTCTCTACATCCTCTTCTGCCATTTTGATTTGGTGGTAACCAGAATATCCGTCCATGAACGAGAATAGTGCATGGTCTGTCGTGTCGTCCACTAGTAGATCTATATGGGGTACTGGAAAATCATCATTTGGGCTTGCCTTGTTGAGATCCCGGTAGTCAACACATATTCGAAGTTTCCCCCTTTTTTTGGTACAACGACCACATTTGCCACCCATTCGGGGTACTCCACAACTTTTATGAATCCAGATGTTAACCATTTTTGGATTTCGTCTTTCACCATAAGAGAGAGGCTTGCCTTCATTCTTCTTAGTTTATGTTTGACTGGTAAAGACTCGGGTTTCAGAGGTAATTTGTGCTCCACTATACTGCAATCCAGACCTAGCATATCGCTATAGGACCAAGCGAAGACATCCTTGTACTCATGTAGTAATTTGATTAGCTTGTTCCATCAAAGTGCCTACTTTGATCTCTTTCTTGTCATCCTCTGTCCCTAGATTTACTAGCTCAATAGGCTCATCATGGGGTTCAATCTCTCTGCCCTGTTGTTCAACAAATCTTAATAACTCAGGAGATGCTTCCCAATCATCTTCACTATCTTCCTCTCCTACCAAGTTTATAGGATGATCAAAGTTGTATGAATGATTATTAACATGGTCATTATTTTCGGACTCATTTTCATATCTGCATTACACTAGGTCAAAGTCAGTTTTTATGCTTATTTTTTTGGGTGTTTTATTGGATATTTTTGTGTTTTTGTGGAAAGAAAATAAATGAGAAATAAAGGGTGAGAACATAAATATAAACAGAAAGACTAATGTTTGTATTGTATGGTGATATATGATGCAAAAATTGCAAATGCATGAATTGATTCATTGAAATTGTACCAATACATAATGAAAAATGAAAATTCAATCTTAAACATAGAAACAACAACATCCAAGAGCCTTATGAATGGCTAATGGAGTACAACACTAGATTACTTGTCTTCCCAAAAGACTGATGATGGTGCCTCGACTTCAACCCAATTGGTGAGATTGGTGCCTGGGGTGCACTGGAAAACATAATCCTCTGACTGATTTGAGCATTCCCCTTCAAGCATGGACACCAATCTCTCAGACTCAAACCCTATGCTGACGAAATTTGGCTTGGTGTGTGGAATAGGGAAAACTGCCTTCCTATACTCAAACTGCCCCAACGGGCCCACCCTTTTCCTTTATGCCTCTTCCTTTATCCTTGTCTTGTCGGCTTTGGTGAGATTATAGCCCAGGCTGAAGCGACTCTGGTTTCCTAGGGGCATCACTATGTCCTCTACTCCCTGCCCATATTTGCATAGGTCTTTCTTTGGTTGGTATCCTTCTTTAATCATCATTAAGGCTACTTTAGATGGATGTGGCCCTATCATCGGTACTTCTTCTACAAAGATGGTGTTAGCAATTTCCAAAGCCTGGAATGATGTTTCGAGTGCATCCTCGGCTGCTTCAATATACGGGGTATCAAAGGGCCTAGATACTAGCATATCCTTTTCACCCATTATTATCAATAACTTGCCATTAATGATGAATTTCATTCGTTGATGAAAGGTTGAGGGGACTGCTCCTGCAACATGGATCCATGGCCTACCTAACAAACAAATGTATGTTGGGTTTATTTCCATCACTTAGAATAGAATCTAGAAAGTACAAGGCCCAATTTTTATGGGCAATTCAATTTCTCCCATGACCTCTCTCTTGGACACATCAAATGCCTTAACAATCATAGCACTTGGACTCATATACGAGTAGTTGACAGGGAGCCTAGATAGCATTCTCTTAGTCATCACATTCAAATATGAACCATTATCTATAAGGACTTTTCTAATCACACAGTCTTGGAACATGCAGAGATGTGGAGAGGGGTGATACGGCCATTCCCTTCGCGAGGAATTTCCTGATCGCTGAAGGATATAAAATTGTCAACAACAATGTTATTCACGATGCCCACCATCTTATTTGTAGTTAAGTCTTGACTGACATGGGCCTGATTTAAAATTTTAAGTACCACATTCATGTGAGGCTCCAAATCCATTAGCAATGAAAGTATGAATATTCTAGCAAGTGTGCGCCTTAACTGATCGACCACCTTATATTCGCTCTGCTTTTATAAACTTCAGGAATTCATTGGCTTTCTCATTAGAAATCTCTTGATCATCTTTCAACTCATCCATGGGCGACCTTCTTGGCCAATTTCAGGATTTGCTGGAGCATCAACCTTCTCTTTCCCATTATAGATGGTGACTGTGTTTTATCCCGTCTTTGGAGGTCCATAGACTCTGCCGCCCCTGGTAATTCTGCTAACTCCGACAACATTGGTTACCTCTAATGCATGTTTCGGTAGTGTGATGACCTCCCCGCCATACCTCCAAGGTACTGCATTGTCGGATTCATAGGGAAATGGGTGAGGTATATCTGTTACCATGGGCTCCATTTTATTGAGGTATGGGAACCATTATGGTTGAGCCAGATCTAGTGATATACCCATTGGAATACTCAACACTAGTTCGAATTGAACCAATGTTGGAATGAATGTTGTTATATCTTTATTGTCTTCTACTATATTGACTTCTGGGTATGTCGACCTTCTCCCTAAAACCACCAATTTGGTATCCATCATCTTTTGTAACAATATTTTAAATTCCGCACAATCCTCAATTACATGGCCTGCTAAACTATGCATCTCGCAACATCCTTCACCCTCTTCAGTTTCTTTTAACACCTCAATCATACTCTAGTTGCACATTTCCTTGAAGATAACTTTAATCGGGGTGCATATTTCGGACATATCCTTCAGGAAATATTCCTCTTGGACCTTTTCAACAACATTCACCCCATGTCTCTCATGATTTGGCAGAGGATTGTTACTGACATTTGGCGTTGATTGTCTAAAGTTGAGCCATTTCGAGTCGATGAGGTGATGAACCTTGAATTTGAAGGCTCTACATTTCTCTATGGAATGCCCTACTTTTCTAGAGTGGTATGCGCATGAGACATTAGGGTCGAACCATGGCCCTAGATTTTCAGGAATTCTTCCCTGAAATGGAGCTATAATTCTTTCTCCCATAAGGTTTGTGAGTATGTCTGCATACGACACAGGGATAGGATCAAACACCGTTCTCTTATCTTGAGGTGTATATCCCTGATTTTGGGTGGTAGCAGTGTATGTGTTGTTTGAGGTTCTTAATTACTGGTGTTGATAGTTGTTAGTGCATGACTGATACTGATAATTGTTGTTTGATTGCTTCTTGCAGTCGTTGGATACAAAATGTGTCTCACCTTCTTTCTTCTTCATGAATCCTGGTTTTTTGGTATTTGCTTGGTCATCTATAATCTTCCCACTCTTGATCCTGATTTCGATCTTCTCCCCCACTCTTATTAGAGCATTGAAGCCAGAGGCCATAGCAGCTACTAGGCGATTGTAGTAGGGATTTTGCAGAGTGTCAACAAAGATGAAGAGTTGTTCCTCTTCTTCTAGCCTTGGAAGCACCTGAGAGGCTAACCCCCTCCAACATTGTGTGTACCCTTTGAAACTTTCTTGAGGCTTCTTGAACATGTTCTGTAACTGTGTCCTGTTAGGTGCAACAACTTCATTGTATTTGTATTATCGAACAAATGCATTAGACAGGTCCAGAAATGTCCGAATGTTGGCCTTCTCAAACCGAATGTACCAGTTCATTGTTGCCCCAGCCAGACTATCCTGAAAGTAGTGGATCGGCAGCTTGTCATCTCCATGGTATGCTGACATTTTCTGAGCATACATGTGCAGGTGGCTCTTTGGGCAAGTCGTCCCATTGTATTTTTCGAATTCCAACACCTTGAACTTTGGAGATAGCACCACATCTGGCACGAGACACATCTCAAATACATTCTTAAGGCCCAGAAAACTCGCTCCCTCTATTGCTCTAAGCCTTTCCTCAATTAGGTTTAACTTTTCTGCTCCAGCATTGTCACCAAATTGGGCCCCTCGGGTTGTCTACCTATGGTGAATTCCATAATTGTGTGGTGTAGACTTATTAAACGCAACCCTTGGAAGGGGTTCATAAGTGGGGTCTTCATCATGCCCGTTCTTGCCCGCCTAAGGTGTTGCTTGCTCCAGATGAGCATTAGATTGACTGTATGGTTCATTCAGCTCATCCTCATAAATTGGGACATAATCAGGGGGCATGCCACAGAATGGGCACTTTGTTGCTTCTTCCTTTTGTTGGCTCGTACCAGCTCCTTGACCAGAGTTGCCTTTAAGCAATTGAGCGGGATTGCTCTGTGGTCCCACATTGTCAGCTTCAGTGCTCTTCTCTTTCTCATTTTGCAAAGCCTTCAACATGTTGAACATTTCACTCATTTGCGCTTTAAGCTCTGCTAACTCGGACATGTTGTCCTCACTTGTTACAGATTCTGTCATTTTCTTCGCACGAAACTGAGTGTTATATTGGTGCTTTGAGGAAATGGTGGCAATACTTATTTGCAAGAAAATATTTAACATTGAGATTAGTTTGTTCAAATGGTTTACATGGCTTGCAGAAGGACCCTTTAATATAGCGAAGCACTTCATCCCACATTTGATACTTAGGAATTGCAACCCCTAAGTCGCGTGTGGTTGATGACAATCTTTAGAGCAAGCTCTCAGATTCATACCAAGATTGCATCGTAAGACTAGTCTCTAGCAGTGTATAAGCAGTTTGTATCAATTAGCCATCTTTTTTTAACATGCATATAAGTGATGCGTCTGAGTGAAGATGAAAAGATTCTGATATTTCATTCATTTTTTTTTGAAAGATTACACAAAGTAAAGGGAATTTACATTAGACATTTTTATTCCCTTTTCCTTTAATTCAAAATATTACAAGTACAAATAAATATTAGAAATGAAATTCTCTGTTGCTTTCCTTCCTCCATCTTCTTAGCTGTTGGGCTACTCTGGAGCAATCAGATAGGAATGCTTCTAATGCTCGTCTTCCATTAATGTCAGAGTATACATTGAGTTTATATCTGGGCCCATCAAAAATTTGTAACCAATCATCTATAAAATCCACGAGCCCATTAATCATGTCATTGCGTCTCCTTTGCTACTATTCATTGGCCCGTTCAGATTCCATGAGAGTTTCATCCCAACCTGTTGCCTATTCTTTTTTTTACTCACGAGTTCATCATAGGCCCTCATAAGATCCTTCAAATCAGCAGCAAGTCGATCTTCTCTATGGTTGGCCATTTCCATGTCTAACCGATGGTTTGCCGCCATCTCATCCCCTCTTCTAGAAGCCTGTTATAGGGCCGCTTGGTAATCCTTTACCATGCTCATTGCTTGGGATGCCTCTTTCTGACTCTATTCAAGATCAGCCATGATTATCTCGAAGTTCCTTTCAATTTCCTTATTTTCTTGCACAATATTCATAGCAACGCAATTTTTGGCTTTCATACGCTCCTTTATATCATTATTTTCTCTTATCAACTTGATCTTGTCAGATTTTGAGCACATGCTAGCATAATCCTTTTTTATGCTGGCCACCTCCTCCTGTAGATTCCTGTTGGACTTCTCAAGTTTCTCAATGGCGAAGCCATATTTTTCATTCTGATCTCTTGATTCCTCTAAGCGAGCTTCTAAGAGTTTGCACTTTTCACGCCACAATATTTTGTCTGGTGAGGGCCCTCCGTTTTCCTTGGGCACGAGAGGTGTTAGTTTCAAATTTTTCTTTACTCTGTCACTCCTCCAAGATTTGTACTCTTCAGTGTAGAATGTTTTACATTTCCCCAATTCTTTTTCACCAACCAAGCGAATATTCAGCAAAGCCTTCCTTATTGAGTCTATGGTTTCTTTTGTAGCTTTTTCTTTGTACCATAAAAAGAATCCTTGTAGTTGTTCATCCCTTACTAGGTTCATGCCCCACTTTAGTTGTCCAAGTACCAATGTAAGTGTAATAGTGATGCATCCCTTTGGACCCATGAGTACTAAATTAGAATATTCTCCGCATGAATAAATGATGCATGGGTGTCGGTCATTCAAACAACACTTGGTTCCGAAATTTCGGACAGTAACCTCTTCAAAAGGTTTTGTCCACTCGGATAGCGACACTTCCTCTGCAGCTACCTTACTGAACCTCCTTTGTGGATAAGGAGTTCCTAATGGGTAAAAATGGTGCTTAAAATGACTCATCATCCATACATATAGCAACTGAACACAACATCTGATCTTACTAACACCCTTCATGTGACACTTTTGAAAAGAAAGGAGGGTTTCAGCAAGGAATGCAGATACATGATTGACATGAAACTTTTTGAACTTGTAGAACACCTCTATGGCAGCTTGGTCTACCATATCATTCACATAGGGTAGCAAAACCCTTCCGTAAATGACCAAAGAAAAAGTAGGCTTGAAAATTTCCCAATCTTGTCGCCCTATCCCTTTAGTGATGTGTTTCTTCAAGAAAGTCCAGTTTAATCCCATGGTTCCGGCTTGTTTTACAACACTTGGGTATCTAGGTCTTACTCCAATTAACTCTTCAATGACATCCTCATTTACTTCCACTAGCTTCGTGAACATATAAACTTTCAATCTGTCTGGTGTGGGGACATCTAGCAAGACTTCATATTCTTCCATTATGGGTGTAGCATCCACATTTGGAAACTCGAAGATTCTCAGATCAACATTCCAATACTGTATCATAATAGCCATAGCTTTTAAAGTGATGGGGTTGACGTGGATAAGAAGAAGATCTATCAATCGTCTGTATGCATTTGCAAACTGTTCTTGTACCTCTTCTGGGATCTTTGGAAGACAATTGATCAAGAAACCCAAATCATTAATTTGTACTTCTGCCTTTACACCATTCTTTATAACTGGAACACTTGTAGAGACTAGAACTGGGGTAGCCATTTCTTATCACTTTGCTATATAAGGGATCCTTCGAGCCAACCTGAAAAAATGCTATAAGATTAGTCAATAATATATCATGAAATGAATGTAATGATATACATGATGATGCAAAAATGTATGAGTGGACCATTTTTATAAGTGACAATATCAATGGAATGGAATATAATTCCAACACCGTCATGGTCCTCTTGGGATAGCGATGGGCTTATCCCTAGATGTGGTAAATGCATATATTAAAAGTGCAGGCCCTTAAGGTCGCTGACCCATTCACGGGCAATATAGCCTTCATGATAGATCCATTTCATGTTGTTCAGGGTGACAAAGGACAAGGATGTCTTATCCTTAGTCTTTATCAAAAATTACTCTTAGGACGGGGTCCTATCACGAGTATGTTTGTGAATATGTCGTCTTCATGATACAAATATATTAAGATGTAATGATATCATTCGGGCATAGGTGATGATGTTGGCAAGTCCCAACTTATGATGATAAGTGAATGACATAAGAAAATATAAGGATAGAAGTATGCTTCTTGTGTCTCATCGGGTAGACCTATAAGGGTCAAAACTATAGGCCACATCCTAAGGTGGGATACTAGAGTATGTCTAGAGTGGACTGCTTAGAATGTTCTAGACTCTAAAAAGGCCACCAAACTGCATCCCATCCATGAAGGAAAGGAAACCCAAATATCATAGGTTAGAAACGGGAGAGGTCTAACCCCATCGAGCGCCTAACTCATGATACCGGTAATAGTTTGATCGGTCCATCACGCCAATACAAAATTTGACTCAAGGTTAGCACCGGTAGGGCAGATGTTCCATTTTAGAAATTCCTAAATATCTCTAATACCCGGGGATAGGACATATGTGTGTGCAAAAACATTGTGTACTTAGTGTGGTGTGTGAGAAGCATACAAACCTTTTTTAATCATAAAACCCCCCAACACTGCAAAATAACCTCAAAAAAAACATATATATATAAACACAATTAAATATATACAAAAATAAAATACAAGCCTCAAGGGGTACACGTGAATTAATGTGATTAGTTGTTTCAGACCTAACTCTCTTAGGAGGTCCCCAGTGGAGTCGCCAACTGTCACGCCCCGATTTTTGGTCGAACACTAGTCACACGACTGATTTGGAGTCACCATCACGCTTTTGCGGTCAAAACGTAGAAAACCCTTTCGATGCCCAAATATTGGAAAGACTTGGCCTTTGAACTAGATCTCTGGACTCAGGAGTCGGTTACGGATCGGGGAAGGTATTAGCACCTCGTCCGCCCGTTATCAAATTGTACTCACATAAAACTAAATATACCCAAAAGCTTATTTAGTTAAATAATTATTTACAAAAGGATGTTTTATTTTTTATTTTTTTGTACTTGACAATTATTCATCTTGCTCATACATATCCCTAGGTACAATAGGGAAATCAAAACTACGTAGTTCTTGGATAGAAAATATTTGATGTGTTTGATTAGTTTTAGTATAGAGTATGAAAACTTTATATCTCTCATATCTAGGGTAAGCAAGAAGATCCAACTCTGGACTACACCGCCTTACTCCTATTCAAGAGAAACAAGATACAGTTCAAGACCATGTACCACTTTTCAACTTGAATAAGGTAGGAAGATAAGAGTCGGGTCGGGTACCGCTTACTTAAACCCTAGAATTCTCGGAGTTTTTTTTATAAACATATAAGTAAAAATTAAATCTCTTATATTTAGGATACGCAAGTCTTATATTTAGGATAAGCAAGAAGATCCAACTCTGGACTACACCGCCTTACTCCAATTCGAGAGAAAGAAGATGCAGTTCAAGACCGTGTATTGCTTTTCAACTCGAATAAGGTAGGAAGATAAGACTCGGGTAGGGTACTGCTTACTTAAACCCTAGAATTCTAAAAGTTTTTTATATAGAAATTATTATTAGATAAAGTTCGGTTCTAAAAAGTTTAAGAGAAATTTAATGTTTATTATACATTAGATACTGCATTAGTTAATATAATATTTTATAAATGGCATGAGATAACCGTATGGTGAATAATCAAACAAAGGTCAAATTTAGTAACAATAAAAGCTACAAACTACTGATATATATATATAGAAAAAATAATGAAGAAGGCTATGATAATAACAATAAAAAAGGGATAGGAATAGAAACAAATAGATAAATAGATAAGAAGGAAAGAATAGGTTTAGAGAAAGGAAGAAAAGGTACCAAATGCCATGTTAGTGGAAAGAGAATCCAAGGTGTATGTCTTTTCTTCTCATTTCACATTATTTGGGAATTTAATTTCACATATTTTGTTTATGATGATTCTGTATTCTTTTATATTAATGCAATTTTTAGCTATCTGTTGTTGCATTTTTTTAATATGTTTAGACTATATATCAAGATCCATTCTTGATTCTTACAAAACTCAAATGTGGGTTAAAATATTATTATTATTTTTTCCAATAGAGAGTTTAGTGATTCATTAGTTCCTATTAATATTTATTTGAGGTTGTTAGTGACTAAGTTGAGATATTTTGATTCTCAAGGATTATTTTGATGATCTCTTAATTTTGATTTGTTTCAAAAGTTTCAATCTGTGATTTTTTTTATTGTTTACTATAAATAAGACTTTCTATGTAGTGTTCATATGAGAGAAAGAATGAACTTTGGTGCATCTGGGAAAAGTTGAATTCCTTCACTTAATTTATTTGTTTTGATTATTGTGTAAATTGAAAGAAATGTTTGGACTTCTTATTTTACTAATTGCCACTCTATGTTTCATGTCATGTGAATTGATAACTTACGTTATTTTTATTCAAGCAGAGTTGTAATTATATTGGGATGATGGTCATAAACTACTACTATTGTCAAGAGTTGTTTTTGAGTTCTCCATGTTACACTCTTACACTGTTAAAGGCATTATTTATGTTTCTAAATTTGTTAAATCAGTTGATAGGATGAAAGATTCAACTAAGTTGTTGATCTCTGTCCAAAGTATTCGTTAGATTCTTTTAGGCTAAGCATACAACAATGAACTGATCACCACATTTTTTGGAATGAAATGATATTAAAATTCTGTAAATCAGTTATAATTATCTATATGTAAGAATATAATTTGACAAACTCCTATTAGGCTACATTATATATGTTTTTCTACCTTCTTTTAGTTACTAAACTTTGGTTAATAAACCAGTATTGTATATTCGTCCAAACATGTTTAATGATTTTTATAAATTAAATGACATTATTCATGAAACAACTACACCATATTCACCTGAAATGAATGGTAAAACTGAAAGAAGAAATAAAAGTTTAACTAAATTAGTTGTAGCTATTATGTTAAGTTTTGTTGCAGCACCCTCTTGGTGGGGTGAAATTTTATTAACTGTATGTTATGTGCTAAATAGAGTCCCCAAGGCTAAAAACAAAATTTCCCATATGAAATTATTAAGAATGGACAACCAAACTTATTTTATTTGAGAACTTGGGGTTGTCTGGCCTAGGTCTAGATACCAGACCCCAAGAGATTTAAACTCACAAGTAGAGCCTATGAATGTGTATTCATTGGGTATGCTATAAACAGCAAGGTGTACAAGTTTTATGACCTTAACACGAAAGTGATCATTGAGTCGAACGATGCAGACTTCAATGAAATGAAATTCCCTTATAAATTGAGGAATAGTGGGGGCACAACAACTAGTAACATACATGTGATTAGCAATAATAATAATAACAATGAGTTAGAAATAGAACCTAGAAGAAGTAAGAGAAGAATGACTACTAGAGAGTATGGATCTAATTATATGGTCTATACATTAGAAGAGGATCCATCAAGTCCCCAAAAAGCTTTGACTTCTTTGGATGCTGATTTGTGGCAAGAGGCCATATATGATGAAATGGATTATCTAGAGTCTAACAAGACCTGTCATTTAGTTGACTTGCCTCCTAGTTAAAAATCTATTGGTTGTAAGTGGATATTGAAAAAGAAACTGAAACCTGATGGCACAGTGGATAAATACAAGGCTCACCTTGTAGCTAAGGGTTTCAGGCAAATGGAGAATGTAGATTTCTTCGACACATTTTCACATGTTACTAGAATAACATCCATTAGAGTGCTAATTTTGTTCACTACAATACATAATTAATTAGTACAATAAATGGATGTTAAGACTGCTTTCTTAAATAGTGATTTGGAAGAAGAAACCTATATGGAACAACCTGAAGTTTTTGTAATACATAGGCAAGAAAATAATGTTTACATGTTAGATAAGTCGTTGTATGGTCTTAAGCAAGTACCTAAGTAGTAACATGAAAAGTTTAACGACTTAATGATCTCGAATGAGTTCAAGGTGAATGAAAGTGACAAATGCATTTATTACAAATCAGAAAATGACATTTGCACTATGATATTTCTCTATGTAGACGACCTACTCATATTTGGTTCCAACATTCATGTTGTGAATAATGTAAAATCATTGTTGTGTAACAACTTTGATATGAAAGACCTTGGAGAGACAAATGTAATCCTTGGTATAAAAATTACTAGGTCGAAAGAAGGAATTTATTTGGATCAATCTCACTATGTGGAAAAGATCTTAAAGAAATATAAATACTTTTACTGTAAACTTGCTAGCACACCATATGATCCAAGTGTAACAATTTTTAAGAACATTGGTGAAGGTGTAAGGCAAGCTGAGTATGCTAGCATCATTGGCAGCCTTCGGTATGATATTGATTATACTAGATCCGACATTGCCTATGTTGTGGGATTATTATGTAGGTTTTCTAGTAGACCTAGTATGGAGCATTGATATGCTATAGAAAGGGTAATGAAATGCCTTAAGAAAACAATGAACCTTGATTACATTACCAAAGGTTTCTAGCTGTCCTATAAGAATTCAGCGATGTTGATTGGAATACTCTTTTAGATGATTTCAAAGCAACCAGTGGCTATATATTTAGCATAGCTGGTGGGGCTGTTTCTTGCAAGTAAAAAAAGAGAGACTATTTTGGCTCAATCCACTATGAAAGCTGAGATGATAGCACTAGCAACAGCTAGTGAAGAAGCAAGTTGGCTGAGAAGCTTGCTTGCAAAGATTTCTCTATGGGAAAAACTGATTCCAACTGTATTGATCTATTGTGATAGTACCGCGACTATTACAAAAATTGAGAACCGCTTTTATAACAATTAAGAAATGACAAATTCGTCGTAAGTATAACACCATTAGAGAGTTACTCTCTACGTTAGTTGTTAGAGTGGATCATGTACACACTGAGAATAACTTAGCAGATCCTTTGACGAAAAGACTAGCTAGAGTGAAAGTCCATAATACTTCTCATAGTATGGGACTATTGCCCTTAGAATGAGGATCACTCATGATTGTAATTCGATCTAACTGACTGAAGATCCCAAGAAATAGGTTCAATAGATAATAACAAGTCGTGAAGTGATATGAGAATGAATATGCTATAAAATCATAAGAAGCATGATTCCTGCAACATATGTAAGGATGAGTTAAACTCTTAATGAGATCTATACTCTAATTAGAGTGGAGTACCTAGGCTACAAGAGTTCTCTTGATAGACTCACCTATGTGAATGTGGAAGTGGGGGCCGCTTCTTATGAAATTTTGGGCATAAATTTCTAGAGCGTTCACTATACTAAGATAGACGTACATGACCTTTAATGCACATACTTTACATAATAGACCTTTGAAAAGTTTGTGTGTGGTTTGATGTCGGAGATAGAGTTCAAGACTACGAGTCACTCTAGTAAAATCTGGATTTTATTCACTATGCAAAGATCTAAGTCGCCTGACACCTTTGTTTATGCACAATCTTATTGACACCACGGAAATTCCCAGAAATCATTTTTTTAATTTCAAGTGGGGGATTGTTGGAATTTGTTGAAAGAATGATATTTTGAAGTGAATTGAAAAAACTCACTAGTCCCACTTTATTTGGAGGAGAGAAGTTGAAAGGCTTTATAAGCCTTAAGTTGCGTCCCAATATTCTTTTTAATAAAATATTTATTTATTAATTAATTTATGTTTTGGGGCCTTTTGGGCTTGGACTGTGTGTTGACCAAGTTAACACACACATGCAACAAGGAAATAACCATTAGAGAGTCGTTGGTAATAGAGCCGTTACAGAGTCGTTGGTAATAGAACCGTTGGCAACAAGAAAAGAACCATTAGAGAATCATTCCCTCATTATTTTTTGCACCAAGTTTAAGGTGTTTACCACTCTACATCTCTTTCTCCTCCCTTATATTCCGCCGATGCATTTTCGGCAACTTTCTCCCTCTTTATTTCCATGACACTTGAGAATTGGCACATGCAGCCAAAGTGAGAATTTCGAGAACTGACACGGGTAGTTAATATTGTGAAAAAAGAATTGGCACGAGTAGTCATACTATGGGAATTCGAATATTGACACTAGTAACCATATTGTGAGTGTATTCAAGAGCGATTCTTACAGTGCAGTAAGAAATCGTATAATAGAGAACTGAGCTGTTTTATCCTGGGGACGGTGTGGTTGATAGTCTACTTGAACATTTTGGGCAGTGTCACGAAACGTCTTAAAGAGAGCGACCTGATCGTGACTCAGTCAGTAAGTATTATTTCGTGTCATTTATAATTGTTGCAAGTTACAATAACAACAGATTCTGGCATACATAATAAGATTTAAAGCACAAGAAAAATAATTGATTTGTTGATTCATACATATACAAGGATTCTACCATACACAAGGATTTAAAGAACAAATTGTGATGGGTCTTGGTTATTTAAGATTCCTCGTCGAGCTAGATTCATTTTTGTTGGGATACCATTCAAGGAAATTCTCCATACTAAACATCTCATCTTTAGCGGGACATTATAAGCCACAATCTTCTATAGAAACTATTGTCACTAGTATTTTCCTCCTTTTGGAGCACCTCATATGCGTTACGAACTAAGTAATGGCTTCCCTTATCATGAGTCCAAATCCACCTATCAATAGAGCCTTGTACAAGTTGTGTATTTCAAGAATTTGAAAGACTAGTTCCATACACCGTTTCTTCATTCTCCCAATGAGCTAATAATCTCATCTTTGTCTCGTGTGCCACCTGAAACAACTTAAAAAAAGAATTTAACAACCACAAACGTTTTTAATCCTAAAGCCTTTTATGTACCATCTTGCAACCATCTATGTAAACTTTCGTGAGAAATAACTTTTTCATGATTACTAAGAAACACATCATTCAAATGTGTTTCAAGTAGGAAATATTGTAGCTGCTACGTAGTCTCCTTCAAAGTTAGCTATATTTTTAAGAAATTGGCAATATCCTAATATGGATTGTCTTCACTTACGTATGAACAAAATCATAAACAAACAAAGAAAATATACTTGTGGCTTCATATTAGTCACTAGGTCGTTACAGCTCTTCCATCTGCCTTATATATCTCTCATTCAGCTCTCACTCCAACCACCCAAATTCAGCACACTTTGCTCTTTATACCCTCACTCCATTTTCACCATTCTTCATAAACTAAACAGTCCATATTAGGAAGTAAACTAATGCAAAATACCAACGCCATCAAGATAGACATAAGAAAAACCAAGTTAAATTCTTATTAATGTTTAAAATCAATTCTCTAGCCTCGAAGGAGGGTCATTTTTTAATGAAAGGTCGCACTCATTTTTCTTTTGTCCTACTTCAACTCTCTTCTTTTGTTATTCTAACACTTCTTTAAAATCAATCCTTTTGAAAGAGATTAATGAAATCTTCTTAGTTTTATGTACAGTAGGAATTGCATGTTGAATGTCCAATAATGTCTTATCGAGGATATGTATACGTTCAAAGGGTTTAGTAGAATGGGGATATAGGCTTATAGTTTAAGGATAGAGGGGTGTTTGTGTGTATTGTAGAGCAAAGGGTAATATTATTAGGAATGAAAGGATCCTTAGGTGTGAGAAAAGGTGCATGGAGTAAGGAAGAAGATGACCTTCTAACAGCATGTGTGCAACAATACGGGGAAGGAAAATGGCACCTTGTGCCTAAACAAGCAGGTAACATTGCCCTTTTATGATAGTAATGACCATTGTCTAAATTACATTAGCAGTTTCATTGTGTTTACTGCAATTGAGAAAAGTTGTAGAAAAATATGCTTTATATGGCCACAATTGTAGTCATCAAACAATAAGAAAACTCCTAAAACTGCAATATTAGGAATAAGATTGCAATTGTGTAATATAATTTAAATTAGTGGTAATGATTATTAATGCTACTTTTATATATATATATATATATATATATATATTAAATGTTTACAACCATAAAATTAATAATTTAAGTAAGAGCATGGAACATAATATACCAAATGCTTAGTAACATTTATATTTGTAGGTTTGAACAGATGTCGCAAAAGCTGTAGACTACGATGGTTGAATTATCTAAAGCCAAATATCAATCGCGGGGAGTTTACTCAAGACGAAGTTGATTTGATGTTAAGATTGCACAAACTTTTAGGAAACAGGTTTACTTTCACATACTCATGTTACTATTCATGTATATGCAATTACATTCTCATTATACTTGTTTTTGTCAATATAGTATTAAGAATTTTTTGATACTATCAAGGATATTCCTTCACATTTTATTAAGAATTTATAGAAAGAGAGATATAAGAAGAGATATGATAAATAAAAGAAAAGTATAAATGGTAGTTAGGGAAAAATTGTAGTGTGATAAAAATTGATGATGCTAACATTTCCCAATTATTTTATCTAGGCCATTATGATTTTAAAAAATTTAATATGTATATATCGATAGTCAATTACATAACCTCTCTAGGACATGTATTTTTCAATATTTTTTCCTCCCCATTTCCTTTTATTAATTCTCTCACTCAAACCCCATTTATATTTTAACTTAAAAAATGTCATATTTACTCTTTCTAAATTTGTTTATTCAATTGTTAGTTGACTATTTTTTTAATTAATAAATTTAGTGGGATCATTATATTCTTTAGGTGCATTACTCTCAATTTTATTATCTATTTTTTGTCTTTATAATTTATAATTTTCCTTAAAAAATTTGTTTCGTCAATCTTAAACATACATTATTTTGATTCTTTATTTAAGAGGATAGAAAATCGACTTTATATTCAAAAATTTATTTTTACGAGTTTAAAAGGCATATAATATTTATAAGAGATAATAAATTTATTTGTGCTTACGAGTATTTGGAATTTCTTGATAGATTTGTTACTTTAAAACTTTCATATGTTCCTCGAAATTTAAACATGACAAAATACTTCATTCTTATATAAATTTGTATATACATTAATGATTATGGCCAAGATCTGCCATTGTCAACACTATAAGTGCTTTTACACTGTCGATATATCATTTACTAATCATATGTTAATTAATATGAACTCTCAAATATAAGTATTACAACAGATAATGTGCTAACAGTATAAAAAACTTTAAATATTATTCTTCATTCTCAGCTTCTACACTACTTTATTAGGTAAGAATGGGTTGGAGAAATAAGAGTTAGATGTCTTATTCGCTACGTCACATTTAGTGTTACAACTTTTTGAAAAGAAAGATGAAATGTTTTTTTTAATAAGCAAAAATATATTAACCAGAGTACATGTTATTCAAAACCCATAAAAAATCCAATTACAATAAATCCTTCACCGTGAAACTCTACTTTCCTAAGACACAAAAAGAGCATTTAAGCATGTCGATCTCCGACTAAAAATTAAGATCAAATTATGTCTTCCCTAAATGGTGTATAAATCATTTCTCTTAATTATACTCATTCAATCTTTTAATTCATTCAATATATTAATTCTTCATTTTATTCTTAAAAAAAATGAAAAATACACAAAGCGGATAACCAAACTCAAGAGGTAACCTTTCTCAACAATTTCTATATGGAAAACGGTAGTTGCATATCAGTTTATGTGCATCATTCTTATATCACTTATTTTTTTGTTTATTCAACAAGAAAACCATACCCTCAAATATATTTACTCTGTCTACCTTTTATTTATGAAGCAAGCAAAGTCTCCAGATAATGTATTAAAAAGTAATATATAAATCATTTTTCGTATGTTACCGTTATAGTTAATATTTTTGGAACCTTTAGTTATATAAAATTGTATTCATATCATTTATAATATTCTAATACATTTATGGATCACTCAATATGACTTGAACCTATAATCTCGGGTGCTGAATTCGGCATTGTATGCAGGTGGTCTCTCATTGCTGGAAGACTTCCGGGAAGGACACCTAATGATCTGAAAAACTATTGGAATACTTACATCCGAAAGAAGCTATCCTCTCATAAGGAAGATGTTAATACAAGTCCAAAGGAAACTGTCATGGAACCTCATGTTGTGATAAAGCCTCAACCTAGAACTATCTCAAAAACTTGGCTATGTGTGAGAGGGAAATCGATTAGAGAAGATAAGAGTGGGAACAAAAAGTGCACTACTAGTGAAGCATGTGTTGCTGCTTCATCTAAGTGCAATAATAATTGTTGGGAGACTTTGGTGGAAGACAAGGGAAGCATTGATGAGAACAACACAAATTTTTTGGGTGAGAGAGAAAAGACACTCATTAAAGACTTTAATTGCAGTGAGGAGCTTTCTTTCATCCACAACAACAGAAATTGAAGATTTTATTACTGAAGGTCAAAGTTGGAGTAATATTCTTTATATCGAATGTTAGGATCCATCATCTTAAATGATTGATGGACTTCTTCATACATGTATATATATATATATGACATATATATGGCATGCATATATATAATATAATATGACATAGGCATGTCATGTATAATCTTTAGGTAAATGCAAATATATATATATAATATAAGATGATATCATTGTGAGAAAATGTCAAATGTAGGGGTTAGACATGCAACTTGTGGTTATATTTCTGTATGAGTGATGTTGTATTTATATTTAATTTTTAAATCCAATATATATGTCCTACCCTTCTTAGTAAGAAAAAAAGACATAAGTATAATGCAATTATATATTCCCCCATTTCTTATTTGTAGCAAAAAAATGTAGGAGTACATGTTGTCCATATATTTCATGACTCTCCTCACTTGCTAAAAAGAAAGTTGTATGATGTACCCCATGTGTACGTAAGACACAAGAAATATATCATCTTTTTTCTTATCAATATAAATTGGGTCTCCACTACTTTAAATAAAGTAACCCAAGTAAAATTTATCTTTACACTTGTTGTCTCTATACATCACATAATTTGACAAGAATTACAATCCTAAGGCTCACTTCATTATAGGAAGAAACTTAGGTAACTTATTTTTATCACAGGTTACCCTAAACTATATGACAAATATCAATATATTATGAAACTCCATATATTATAGTATGGTTAAATCGCCTCATGATATGGTTATTACCCTAAGTGACATGCATTTTGCATTATGACTCACCTATTCATCCAATTATAATCCATTCAACCATGCATAAATGCATTCAAAATATACTATTTAAGCATTCATTCACTTATTCAACCATCCATACTTGCATTTAAAAAGAAATTAAAAATATTTATAGTCATCAACTTATTCACTCATTCATGCATTCATAAAAAAAAAATAGATCATTCAAACTCCCCAGTATTGTCTAAAAAGCCAAAATAAATCATTGCATACATCTTCAAATATAGTATTTAATAGCTAACCTATGCACTCCAAATCATATGCATCATAGATTCCACTTTTCAAGTAGGCTAGTCCATATCGTCCATACATCCTTAAATAAGTCAAATACTCCTTAAAATGCATGTCATGTACTTTTGAAGTGGAATGTGATTAAGGTTAATATTTCATGCATGTGAGTACTCCATTTTGTCCAACCTATTTTTCCATTTTTTACAAAAAAAAAGTAATAATAAAATTCAAAATAACAAAAAATAAGAAATAAACATTTTGCTCAATTTTTTATTTTATTGATTCAAATAATTATTTTTTATCAATTTGTGAGTATAATAAGTTTTGGGATTATATAGATTCAAAATAATTTTTGAAGCTGAATAAAATATTTTTTACCCTAGTAGAGACTTTTTGTTATCATTCCATGAAAAAACAATTTATCGCAAATAATAGATAAAAATAATACTTATAAATATTTGTCTAATGAATAAAAAAATTATTTATAAATATATTAATTCTCTTTTAATTAAATAATAATTTCTTGAATATAAATAATTTAATAAATTTATTTGGATATATAATAGTCGGGCTATGATTCATGGTGTAACTTACTTTCTACGACTCAAGAAGCAATTGTATTTATTAGTACTTTTTTTACTACTTATCTAAGTGCGAAGTCGGTTAACAATTAATGTAGTCTCCTTTAAAATTAATTTTGTGTTTAAATAATTTTTAATATATATATATATATATATATATTATAGACTTTAATTAATTATTTTGGGAATCTAATATTAGAATTATAACTAGTGTCATATTTCACTTTATGCTTCAAGATGAGAAACAATTATGGTCTATAATAATACTTCTGCTATTTATCAAAGTAGAAAGTTAGATAATGACTCATGTTGTTTCTTCTACTATTAATTTGACTTTGATATTTAATGTAAATCAACTCATCATTTCATATTTAATGAAGAATTATTTTTTCTTAATTTCTCTATTATATCTAAGGATACATAGAAAAATATATACTCTTGCTAACACCCTAATGAAAAATATAATATTCATTTGAGCTAAAATAAATTAAGGGTGTAATTAGCCCTTGCAATTAGTGAGTATATCTTTTTAATACAACGAACAAGATACTAAAACTTTCATCTACTCATAATTAACTTTTGAGGTCGAAACTCTTGTTCAAAGATCATAGTTTTAAATTTAGGCATAAAAGAGAGTTTTCTAAGTTGGGTGTCCAATAATATGGGAGAGGTTAGAATTATATTATCACTCTTCCTAAGTCAGATATCCAATCATCCAACGGGAACCATGTTGTGACAACATATTTCAATTATAGGATGCATTTCAATCTATGTAACATGGATTAAAATAATAAAGTGGTTCACTTCATACACCTCATGCATAAAAAAAATCATTTATATACATTTCATGACTCATTTCTATAACAGCCAACATAAGTGCAATATTGTTTTTAAGAACACTTTGATCCACTCCAATCATATTCACACAAAAACTAAATATAACCCAAATTACATTATTTTAATATTAGTTTTAAAAATACCCATAACATTTACATATAAATAACCCAAATAAAATTAATTCATGATTAAAATAAAATGTAACATTTAGCATTGATCAAAATAATAAAGTGGATCACTTTATGCACCTCATACATAAAAAATTCATTTTCTATACTTTCCTGATTCATTGCTAAGGGCCCTCATAAGTTGATGATTTGTTTTTGTTAGGTATCAGTGGTCTAGAAACACCTAGAAGGGGGGTTGAATAGGTGTAGCGGTTAAAAATTACCACTTTTTTACAACAACCCAACTGCTGGAAAAACAGTCTAGTTAATCGATTAATAGAAGGGTTTAATCGATTAGCACAGTTACAGAGCAGATTAACATAACAAGCAAATTGCACGACAATTAAGATACACTTTAAACAGATATATTTCAGATATTTTTGCATACAAGTGTTAACTATATAGCATTAAACAGATATCCAAATTCTCAAGTATATATCCAGTGTATCAATGCTAGAAACAAAAGAAAGATAAAGAAAGAAAGAAAGAACAGTGAAAAAAGGATTTTTATCCTGGTTCATTTGCTGTCCACTGCAAACTACATCCAGAACTCCCCTTCTGGATCAGAGAGATTTTCTTTCTTCACAATATTGAATTAAGATACAGTTACCAATTCAATTTACAAGCACAAGAGATGCTCCCCTCTTGAAATCTAGGATCTCTAAAACTTGGTTTGACTTCTACCCTTTCGCCTCTTGAGAAAACCTTTCTCGCGAACAAGCCCCAGCCAAGAATCTTATCCTCAAATCAAGACTTCCCTGCCTTGGTGAAGAACTTCAATCTCTGTGGTGATTTCACACCAAGAGACAAATCTAGACTACACAACACACGTTAAAATCAAGGTATTCTAAGCACATAAAGCCTAAGATATTACAATGTAAAGACTAACGATTAACCCTTATCCTAATCAGTTAAGCCATCAATATACAAGGGAGTTAATCAGTTTTCAGTATACAACAAGTTTCTTTCAATCAGAATCTAATGCATGATCATTTGAGCAATATCAAATGAATATGAAATTATGCAGAAACATAAAGCATGTTACAGAAACAAAATAACATAATCTCTCTTCTCACACATGCAACTCTCATGCAAAATAACAGTGAAAATACGAATGCAAATGCTCTCTAATACAGCCCTAAACAAATAGAATGAATGCTAATGAGTTCTGAGTAAAGCCTCATATTTATAGCATGGTGAATAAGTGGTTTAATTCGTTGCAAAAACAGTAAAACAGTTAAGCAGTTACAACAGTTGAAACAGATTTCAGTTATAACACAAAACAGACGCGTTAATCGATTAAGACTACCATTTAATCGATTAAGACTACCATTTAATCGATTAACGGACTCACAGAATGACATCCAAAACAATTAAAACAGAAACCACATATTCAACAAAAAATCAGTTACGTTAATCGATTAAGCTTACATGTTAATCGATTAACTTGAGCTTTTATGCATATGTTTCACAAGGCAAACTTCTCAAATGTTATGTGCAATATGGATACATGTTTTACCATTTATATTATGCTTAATATGCACAAATAACATGTATGATATATGCATGAACATACGATTAACTAGATGATTTATCTCATGAATAAGGTAGTACAATTATGATGGCTTAAGAGATTAGCATCTAGGTTCATCTAACCTATACTAACTTACTACGGCACGCATCTCAGACTACTTAGATTATAGACTCAATTTATCTCCTAGTCTAGATATGACTAAATGAGCATAAGGCATGTTGATTGTTGAGCCATCTTCAAGCTTTGTTAGAACCTTGTCTTCATCAAAATATAGGATAAGATATGCTAGTGTTATTCTTGACACTTTGCACTTTCAATCTCCCCCTTTTTGATGATGACAAACACTTCATCAAAAATCTTCAATTTGTTGATGGATAAGCTTGATGATGAATTTGCAGAATGCTTGTTAAAGGTTGTTTTTCGAATACCAAAGTTAAAGCGCATTGATTCTCTGTTTCATAAGCAAAAGTATGTACGGAAGCTGAATAGAAACAACCTGCGAAATGCTTTATACAACCTGCAAAATGTATGTAATGCAACAAGCAACCTTTCTCCCCCTTTTGACATTATCAAAAAGATAAGTATATTCAATTCTAGTCAAACTTTAGGAGAGTTATAAGGGTTATTAACAGACTGTAAGTAATCAGTTAAACCAGGGTAGATAACTCATTAATCAGCTGGAAGAAGCTTGAAAAAATGCATAGTTTTTACTTTTACTACATTTAATCGATTAACTAGTGTAGTTAATCGATTAATTGTACACCAGATAGCAGTAGAATACTTTGAATGGCATGAAAGGGTTATGCATAAGCAAATTTAGCATGGAATGATTACGCATTTGATAAATTTGAGTATTTTGCAGCAGGCACAATCATTCAACATTGTCACATATACCAATCATGATCAAGATCCATTACAAACAACGTAAAGTGCTATATGTAACATAATTAAAAATCAAGCATGAACGTAATAATTCGAAAATTTTAACATGTAAAACAGTAGTGCAGTAGTAGATTAGAGTTAGTTACAATCCAAAATGAAATGAAATAGCAATGCTAAGCAAAGACAAAATTCTCAAGAGGAAACAGGATCAACAATGTCCATTAACTAGGAAAGTATAATCTAAGGTTCTAAGGCTTCCTAACTAAGGATAAGATGGAGGATACAGGTTGTCAGGAGTCGACGAGCTACAACCACCCTTGATTAAGACACTCAACCTGTTGAGCTCAACACTCATTCTTCTGGTCTGAGAATCAGAAGTAGGCTGAATGAAATTCCACAAGGATTGATAATGGTTGTCAATGTACTCATTCTGACGCTCCTCAAAATGCTCCAAATCCGTATGATGCGAATCCTTAAGCGACTGAAAAATGAAGATCTATCTGATTATTCAAATGTTGTTCCATAGCATCCATATAAGCTTGTCCAAACACAGATTCCTGTTATGCGTGTTCTGAATTCTCCCCCTGAGTTGCAGCAAAAGGCTCTTGATTAATGTCTTGATCATTTTCGCCGGAAGGGTCAAGGTTCACATTGTTGTAGTCTTCTTGATATTGCCAAGTGTTGTCATACTTGTAGATGCCCATTTTGTGAATTAAACTCTCACTAATCAAGTGATCTTTGTCTGAGCAGTCCATCACAATAGTATCCGAGATGTCAATATGTAGATAATCAATCACTCGGGACACAAAGATACTATAAGGAAGCAGTTTTGATTGAGAGGTAGAGACGCGCTATACATGACCTTCAGAATTTCGTCAAGCCAATTTATCATGATGTCCTCCTTCACAGCAAACATAAACCTCAAGTCATTCAAGGTAGGTTGTGCATGATTTGTGTTTCTCTGAATTAAAATGTAGGCAATCAAGTAGTGCAGGAGCCTATTTTCTACCGACAGAGATCCAGCTTTAGTCAATTCGCCTTGTATGTAGAGTTGTGGTCTACGCAGGCACGACTTATACATTTCAACAGCATTGAAGGAGTGGTCATTTGCCCAGCCACAATCACTCAAACTAGCACTAGAAGCATCTAATCCACCCACATTCACAAAGATTTCTTCTGTAATTTCGAACAACTTTCCAACTATCATCGACCAATATTTCCAATTTTTATATCTAAAATTCGATTAAAACTCCCTAACTAGAGCAGGGTAAATGTTATCTTTTAGTTCCAAGAAGGGGACAACCCCTTGAGTTTGCAAACCAATCGGGAACTCGAAGTTTTGTTCCACAAGCCAATCCACATTAGCAAACTGAATGTATGTAGGTTTTATTCCCTGAAATTTCTGAAACCTTGTTTCTTGTAGAATTAGTGAATAATATGGGTCCCCACGGTCCTCCCTTGCTGGTTGAGAAGGCACGACTCTTGGAGCACGCGGTGGATGTATCACGATTGTTTTGATTCTTTTTCCACACCCTTTGTCCATAGCAATTAGAACTGAACCGTGATGAAGGTTTACAAGAAGGATTGTGGGAAACCTAGGTTAGGGTTTTCAGTTTGGGGAAAGTGGGTTTCTTGGGAATAGAAGATGAGGAAGGCGGTTAATGGAGTGGAAATGTAGTGGGGGAAATGGATTTGGGGCTAGGGTGAAGCTTAGGATAGTGTTGGACTTGTTCCTCTGAGATTGGAGAGAAAAGAGATGAATGAGGTTTTGAAAGCAATGTTAAAAAAACGCTACTGTTTCTTATATAAAGCTTTCGTTAATCGATTAACGGCTTGACTTAATCGATTAACTAATAGAAAAATAATAGGTTTTTAAAGAATTTGTCCAGGTAACCGATTAATGCATGGTCTTAATCGATTAACTGTATCAGATACAACATTTTGACTGTTTTTAAGCATGCAATGATTTCAAACTTTATTGGCTAAAAGGTTTTTAAGCAATCACAGGTATTTCAAATGTTTTTAGGCACATAATCATGATTTATACAAAAGGTCATAAGCATTTTAATCACCATGTTTGACACACTCAAAGAGATCATGCAAGACAATTAGAAAAGAAGAATTAATCAAGATATTTTTCATCAAGGATTCCTAGTTCTCTTCGAAGAACATAGAAAGTATCTCGTGAGAGGGGCTTGGTGAAAATATCTACTAGTTGTTTACAAGTTTCAACAAACTCTAATATGCAATCACCTTTTTGAACATGATCATGCAAGAAATGGTGTCTTATCTCAATATGCATTGTTCTAGAATGCAAAACGGGATTCTTGGAAAGGTTAATGGCACTCATTTTATCACACTTAATTGGGATCTTTTCTAATATGAGCTCAAAGTCCTTAAGTTGATGCTTCATCCAAAGGATTTGAGCGCAACACACGCCAGCGGCAATGTATTCCGCTTCAGCGGTGGACAAAGCAACACACACTTGCTTTTTGTTGTGTCATGCAACTAGGGAGCTGCCTAATAGGTGACAAGTCCCACTAGTGCTTTTACGATCCAACTTACACCCAGCGANCATATTTATTGATCCTTTTAGATATCTCATGATACGTTTTACAACAATAAAATGTGATTCTTTTGGCAAAGCTTGAAACCTAGCACACATATAGACGCTAAACATAATATCGGGGCGGCTAGCAGTTAAGTACAATAAGGAGCCAATTATCCCACGGTATTTGGTTACTTTAATCGCTTTTCCTTTTTCATCTTTGTCCAGATAACATGCAGATGCCATAGGTGTAGATGCGTCCTTACACTGCTCCATATCGAACTTCTTCAGTAGTTCCTTGCAGTACTTTGATTGATGTATGAAGTTGCCGCTTTTCATTTGTTTGATTTGAAGTCCAAGAAAGAAGGTCAGCTCTCTCATCATCGACATCTCAAACTCCCCCTGCATCAACTCAGAAAACTCCTTACAAAGGATGTCTTTTGTGGATCCGAAGATAATATCATCAACATATATTTGTACAAGTAAAACATGATTATTTGATCTACGGATGAAGAGAGTGGTGTCGACCAAACCTCTTTCAAACCCTTTTTCAAGTAGGAACGAACTCAATCTTTCGTACCAGGCTCTGGGAGCCTGTTTTAGGCTGTAGAGGGCCTTCTTGAGTTTATATACGTGGTTCGGGTCTTTGAAATTTTCAAACCCCGGTGGTTGGTCAACATACACTCCTCTTGAATATATCCATTTAAAAATGCACTTTTAACATCCATTTGAAATAGTTTAAAGTTCATGATTGATGCAAAAGACAAGAGCATCCTAATGGCCTCAAGTCTGGCTACAAGAGCGTAGGTCTCATCATAATCGATGCCCTCCTCCTGGTTGTAGCCCTTGGCCACTAAGCGAGCCTTATTTCTAATTATTAAGCCAAATTCATCTAGTTTATTACGAAACACCCATCTGGTGCCAATTATGGGATGATCTTTTGGTTTGGGGACCAAGTCCCATACATTATTTCGCTCGAACTAGTTTAGCTCTTCTTGCATAGCTATACCCCAGTGTACATCCTCAATGGCTTCATTGATGGTCTTTGGCTCTATTTGAGATACAAATGCAACGAAATTACAGAAATTACATAAAGAACTATGGGTTAACACCCCCGACTACGGGTGACCACTCCCGTAGATATATCACCTAGCACCTTATCGAGTGGATGATCCTTCTTTGTTTTCCATGCGATAGGCATATCCTGATGTTATTCTGCTACTGTTTGCTCCACTTCTTGTTGGATCCCACTCATGTCCTGGTTTGGCACCTCATCAAGTGTTCCTAAAATATCATCAGAAAACACCTTTCTCTTCTCTTTTGGAGAAGATTCGTCAAAATGCACATTAATAGACTCTTCTATGCCTTGCTATGTAATGAATATCCTAAGAATATGCCCTCATCAACTTTCGAGTCAAATTTTCCTAAAGTTCTTTTTCCATTATTTAAAATGAAACATTTCCACCCGAAAGCATGGAGATGAGCAATATTTGGTTTTCGACCTTTAAAAATTTCATAAGGTGTTTTTGAGGAAGTAGGTCGAAGTAGTATTCTATTCATTACATAACATGTTGTGTGAACTACATCAGCCCAGAAATATTTTGGGACCTTACTCTTATTTAGCATAGTCCTAGTGAGTTCCTGTAGAACTCTATTTTTCCTCTCAACAACTCCATTTTGTTGAGGGGTACGAGGAGCTGAGAACTGATACATAATACCATGCTTACTACAAAATTTATTAAATTTATTGTTTTCGAATTCACCACCATGGTCGGATCGAATGTAAATAATCTTTAGGTTAGACTGGTTTTGAATTTGCTTGGCTAGACATTTAAAAGATTTGTAGGCATCGCTCTTTGATGCTAAAAATAAAGTCCAAGTGAATCTAGAAAA
>NC_032028.1:19204822-19207635 GCF_001865875.1 Lupinus angustifolius | reverse complement strand
AGTCTATATGGAGAAGCTCCAATGGTCTAGTAGTGGATATCACATTCTTTTTCTTAAATGAATTCCTAACTTGTTTACATTTTTGACACATGTCACAGGAATCTTGTGTTTCAAAATCGAGTTTTGGAAGACCAATTACTAAATTATTTTTCGATAGTTTTTCTAAATGCTTTATATGTATTTGAGCGACGCGTCTATGCCAAAGCCAGATGTCATCTTCTTTTGAAATAAAACATTTTGAAAATAGAGAACTGACATCTTCCAGATTGACCATGCAAATATTATTTACTCGATATCCAACAAACTTAACATTATTAGATATTATATCACGAATGATACAACAGTTAGAATCAAAAGACACGATATTACCTTTATCGCATAGTTGCCTTATGCTCAACAAATTATGTTCCAAACCTTCTACGTATAGAACGTTGTCGATTATTGTGTGGGTTGAGTTGCCAATCTTTCCAGTGCCCGAGATTCTTCCTTTGTTGTTGTCTCCATAAGTGATGAATCCATTTTCCTTTAACGACAAGTCTAGGAATTTGGACTTGTCCCCAGTCATATGTCTCGAACAGCTGCTATCAAGATACCAGTTTTGTCCGTGTGTTCGAAGACATACCTGCAAAATAGATCATCTGCTAGACTCAGGTACCCAAGTTATGTTGAGTCCTTTTGTGTTAGTAATGAGGGAGTTTTTTCCCTTTCTTACCCAAGTGTAAACGCCACTGGGTATCCCATGTCTCCTGATGTAACATGAATGAGATGTATGGCCATATGTGCCACAGTAATGGCAAGTAAGGACTCTATTTTTATTTTTATTTTTTGTATTGATGTGTTAGAGGTCTCCTATATGGTCTCTTTTTATGGGATGGGGGAACATAACCTAACCCAGTATGATTACCAACATTTCTAGTTTTGCTAAGTAGAGTATCTCATTATTGTTTACTATTTGTAAGTTTTGCGAGTTTTTCATTTAGTTTAAATTTTTTCGTTTTTCAAGTCCTCACAAGTAGTATTTTGACATAAGTTAATTTTCGAGCAGTCACATGAAGTACAAGAAAAAATTAGATCTAAGGTTTCATTTTCCAATTTTAATTCGTCTAATTCTTTCTACAATTGGTTTATCTTTTGTTGGTTTAGCAAAATAATTCGTTTTCTCTCGTTGCTTACTTTTGCTAATTTCTTAAGTTCTTCATGCATCTCAACATAAGCACTATATAATATTTCATGAGGGAGAATCAGTAGAAGAGGATGATGTGTCAGAATATACCTCATCTGAAGTATCCTTGATGTCTGATCCACAAGCCTCATTTGTTGTTGTCATTAAGCACAGCTTTGCAGTCTCCTCTTCATCTGAGGTGCTTGATGTTGTTTCTTCCTCGGGTACATCCTAGACAAAGTATGCTTTCTTTGGCTGAATTCTCGGGGAGTGCTCTTTTCATCAATCATTTTTAAGTAAGTGGGGCACTGATACTTCATGTGTCCCGGTTTACCACATTCGTGGCAATTGAAGCGCTCCTTTGTCTTGCCTTTTCTGGTTGATTCACGCGCTTCTTTCTTCTAGAATCGTCTAAATCCTCCTTTCTTTTTCAAGAAGTTTCCAAATTTTCGCACAAGGAGATTTAGCGTTTCATGGTCAATGTCTGAATCGGAGTCATCATCGTTTATCTCTTCATTGGGTTGTGATGTTGAAGCTTTGAGAGATATTCCCTTCTTTTTGCGATCGTACTCCTCATTCATTGTCAATCGACCAAGCTCCATTTCATGCTCCTGAAGCTTTCCAAAGAGAGTCGCCAAAGGCATGGAGTCTAGATCCTTGGACTCCATGATTGCAGTCACTTTAGGTTGCCCTCTCCTATCAAGGCAACGTAAGAATTTATTAGTGAGTTCTCCTCTGGTGAATATTTTATCTAGAGCAATAAGATGGTTAATAATGTGAGTGAATCGCTTTTGCATTTCGCCGATCGATTCACTTGGAAGCATACAAAATAATTCGTATTCATGTGTTAGCGCGTTTAGCCTGGCGCGTTTGACTTCGCTTGTGCCTTCATGAGTCACTTGTAAAGTGTCCCACATTTCCTTGGCACTTTGANAGAACTCATCGTAGGATAGGGCCGAGGTTATGATGTTTTTGGCGCGAAGGTTGAATTGAACCTTCTTGCGTTCCTCATCGGTCCATAAACTTTTAGGTTTTTCTTTCGGTTTGCCATCCACTAGGTGAAGTGGGACGAAAGGACCATTGATCACAGATTCCCAAATATCCGAATCAATAGCCTCGATGAAGATTTTCATCCGGACTTTCCAGTAGGCGTAACCTTCACCATTGAATACGGGAGGGCGGTTCATGGATGCGCCATAACCGCCAAAGGGGTTGGTGGAACCCATTTTAATTCCCTTCGGATCACGAGGATGTGGTTGAGCTAGCACATTGTACTAGCTCTGATACCACTTGTTAGGTATCAGTGGTCTAGGAACACCTAGAAGGGGGGTGAATAGGTGTAGCGGTTAAAAATTACCACTTTTTAACAACAACCCAACTTCTGGAAAAAAAGTCTAGTTAATCGATTAACAGAAGGGTTTAATCGATTAACACAGTTACAGAGCAGATTAACAGAACAATCAAATTGCACGACAATTAAGATACACTTTAAACAGATATATTTCAAATATTTTTGCATACAAGTGTTAACTATATAGCATTAAACAGATATCCAAATTTTCAAGTATATATCCAGTGTATCAATGCAAGAAACAAAAGAAAGATAAAGAAAGAAAGAAAGAACAGTGAAAAAAGGATTTTTATCCTGGTT
>NC_032028.1:19197345-19204722 GCF_001865875.1 Lupinus angustifolius | reverse complement strand
CATACTACACAACACACGTTAAAATCAAGGTATTCTAAGCACATAAAGCCTAAGATATTACAATGTAAAGACTAACGATTAACCTTTATCCTAATCGGTTAAGCCATCAATATACAAGGGAGTTAATCAGTTTTCAGTATACAACAAGTTTCTTTCAATCAGAATCTAATGCATGATCATGTGAGCAATATCAAATGAATATGAAATTATGCAGAAATATAAAGCATATTACAGAAACAAAATAACATAATCTTTCTTCTCACACATGCAACTCTCATGCAAAATAACAGTGAAAATACGAATGCAAATGCTCTCTAATATTGCCCTAAACAAATAGAATGAATGCTAATGAGTTCTGAGTAAAGCCTCATATTTATAGCATGGTGAATAAGTGGTTTAAGTCGTTGCAAAAACAGTAAAACAGTTAAGTAGTTACAACAGCTGAAACAGATTTCAGTTATAACACAAAACAGACGCGTTAATCGCTTAAGACTACCATTTAATCGATTAACGAACTAACAGAATGACATCCAAAACAGAAGCCACATATTAAAAAAAAAATCAGTTACGTTAATCGATTAAGCTTACATGTTAATCGATTAACTTGAGCTTTTATGCATATGTTTCACAAGGCAAACTTCTCAAATGTTATGTGCAATATGGATACATGTTTTACCATTTATATTATGCTTAATATGCACAAATAACATGTATGATATATGCATGAACATACGATTAACTAGATGATTTATCTCATGAGTATGGTAGTTCAATTATGATGGCTTAAGATATTAGCATCTAGGTTCACCTAACCTATACTCACTTACTATGGCATACATCCCAGGCTACTTAGATTATAGACTCAATTTATCTCCTAGTCTAGATATGACCAAATGAGCATAAGGCATGTTGATTGTTGAGCCATGTTCAAGCTTTGTTAGAACTTTGTCTTCATCAAAACATAGGCTAAGATATGCTAGTGCTATTCTTGACACTTTGCACTTTCAGTTTTAAGAGCACTTTGGTGGAATCCAATCACATTAGCACAAAAATAAAAATAACACAAATTACATTGTTTTAACATTTGTTTTAAGAGTACCAATCACATTCACACAAAAATAACCCAAATAAAATTAAGAGTGAATATTCATTTTAGTGTGATATTTTTCGACCAAACTGGTAAGGTCAAAAAACATAAAAAACTAGAATGAGTATTTACTCTAAAATTAATTCATGCATTAAAATGAAATGTAACATGCAAGACGGGTTAAAATAATAAAGTGGTTTACTTCATGCACCTCATGGATAAAAAAATCATTTTCTATACATTTCATGATTCATTATTTTAATTTTGTTGCGACTCTATAAAATCCCAAAAACTATTTCATTACTCACATACGAGTAAAAATTATTATTTTATTATTATAAAGTCATAATAAATGACTAGAATGAATTTTCTATTTTATTAAAAATGAAAATCAATTGGAAACAACACATGTTTTTAAGTTGAATACCTCAATTATTAGGTGATCATTAACTCACTTAAAACTCCTTTTAATTTTTAATTTAAAAATAAAATGAAAATTGGTCGGGATAAATTAATTTGAAACAATATCCCACAATTATTGAGTCAATTAAGTATTTATTAAAAAAATTAATTTTAAAAGCAAAAAAAATGGGAAGAGAAGTTAACTTTGAGGTCATATCTCATCATTATTGAACCAATAAATTTTCGTTAAATCATATAAATCCTTTTTTATAAGAGTGGGAAATATAAAATTATTTTCTTCCTCAAATTATTTTTCCAAAGGAAATCTTTAATTTAGTATTGTTTTTGGAATCAAATCTGATTCAAACATTTTATTGGTACTTTTTATTATTATTATTATTATTATTATTATTATTATTATTATATAATTTTGTTTTTATTATTTTTAAAAAATATTTTTTTAAATTTTTTGGACCTAACAAAATTGGGTGAGTATTCATAAGTATCACAATAATTTTTGTGATTTTAACCCAATCTAAGACATTTTGGTACTTTCTACCAGAAATAATGACATTTTCAAACAAATATGTTTTTCAAGAAAGTAAGTGTGTTTTAGAAAAGACCAAAACATAGTTCCGCCAAAGGTTAGTGTATATTTTAAAAGAAACATTCAACTGGATAAAAAACATTATGAGTATATTTTTATATAAAAAATACATCATGATAAAAACATTATAATGTTTATTTTTAAAAATCTCATGAGATAATCAATTATTTTTTAATTAAAAATAATATTGTTATCGTTGTTATTAGAATTTTGAAATTAAGATAACAAGCTTATAAGATGTTAATTTAAAATGGTATATGCCCATCTTCTTCAAATATTAATAAATCCCCTGACCATCATCACTTGAGAACATAGGGAAGAAAAAACCGAGAAAATATTAGAGTAAGACTAAGAGAAAATACCAAAAAAAAATTCAAAAAATTTTAGTATATTAACATCAGCACTGCCTTCTTACATAAGCTCGAGTCAGTGCCACAACTAAGTGTTTGGGGTTGCCATGGGTCTATAGATCGAGATCACTTGTCTTAAATAGTGTCTTATTTTATGTTCCAAACTAATCAAAATATTTCATTTTATTATTTTTTACTTTTAAATTTTTTATTTTATACACGTATTGATATATAATTGGCTTGAGATAAAGAATAAGACACCATTTAAAACAGGTGATCCATTTCTCTTCCAAGTATTAGTCCTTCTGTGCCTGACATACATCACACCTGCACTAGTCGCCTTGCCCTAACCTTGTTTTTCGCGCTTGTCGCACTAACATGATGTTCGACTTCTCATGACTCGTGCCCGATTTGATGCAGAACTCCCATCATTTTATGTGTATTTCCTTTCTTTTTTTTCCGATTTTTTACTATTTTAATTTATAATTAGAATAATTTCAGTAATTTTATAAATAAATGTTTTAAGAGTGGTAATTTTAATAAGACCAATTTTAATAATTACAATAATAGTGAATAAAATGATAAATAATATATATTGAATATAATGATAAACAATATTGATCTGAATAATAAGTAAAATAATTATAATATAACGAATACATATATTTTAATGAAATTTAATTAAAAATGGTAATCTTGTTTAGAAGACTCTTTTAGTTATAATTAATTAATTATTTTTTATAAATTAAAAAATAATGTCTTTATTGTCCTTTTGACTAATTCCTAAAAATATATATTAAAAAGTTGGAAGAAGGGTCGTGATGCTACTACTTCTCCTCAAGTTGTACTTGAATGGTCATAACACATCAGTTATATTTAATAAAAAATAAATAAATTTTTTTAATCTAATAAACCATTATAAAAAAAATAGTAAAAGAAAATCTATTAATAATAAATAAATAATCGGTAACAATGATAATAACAATAAATATTTTTTAATGATGAATAATAAATAAAACTAAAAAAGATAAACATTTTCTTAAATAAGTTAAAATTATAAAAAAATTATAACATTATTAAGGATGAAGGAAAGATCATGAGTATTTACATCTTTTCCTCAACTCATCATTTGAATGATCGTGATATGTCGCTTTTCTTCCATAAAATGATTAAAGCACAACCAACAAACTAATACTTTCTACCTAAAACTCTATAGTCTTGATTCTCTATTGCTAATGAGCATATGTAGGAGCAAGATAAAATGTTGAGAGACACAAGTAACAATTTTATACTTCCTTTATGATTAAATGAGTAATAAAAAATAAAAAATTATATGGTATAAATTAGTCCATGAAATTAGTAAAGGTATTGTCTTAGTACGGGCTGATAAAGTACTAATACTTTTCCTAATTTGTAATCGGCTTTTGAGTCCAAATCTCTAAATTAAATATAAACACATTCGAATATTGAACATAAATAGTTTTAACTACAAAAATCGGTGGCGACTTCATACTATTAGAAAGAGTGTATAATCCCCCTCCTTTCTTAATCTTAAATCATGTAATCGATGTTCAACCAAAAATTGGATCGCGGAAACAATGAGTAAGAAATCAAACCTAGGATAAACTTAATGTGAAGTTGGATAAATCCAAATGAAAACAAAGTTGAAATGGAGCTTAGACATATGAATGTGGGATTTTCAGAGAATCAATAAATTTTGTAGTAGTTGTCAGGTCTCCATCAATCTGAATGTATGATAAGCAATATTTATCAAAATTGATCAAATAATTAAATGATGGTTAGCAGCAACCACATATCGGAATATCAAAACTAACCTAAAAACTGACAACACCACCAAAACTAGTCATCTACGTTAGTGGGCGTGTTTATTAAGGTGGATGAACCTACCTTGAAGATGGAAAGACTAGATGTGGGAAGGGTGTTGTTGGCTTCATCAACAATGAAAAAAATTAGAATTGACCTTGAATATTATGATTGATGACTCCTCTTTTGATATAAGCCTGATTGAAGAGGACAACAATGAGGATCCTCCAATATGTAACCACGAAACTGTGACTAGTATGAAGGAAGAAGGATCGGAGACCTTGGAGTCCGAAGACGGTGAATGGTAGTCGAGTGGTTCTTTCGGCGGTGGTAGTGTTTCAACTTCATTGGAGGATGAAAATGACGTGAACTCCATTGTTTGTACTTTGAATGTTGGTCAGGGAAAAAGTAAGGGAAGGTACAACCTGCAGAGAGTGAAGCAAGTCACAATGACAATCCATCCACCTTTCTTGTTAGTATTATGGAAAATCCAGTGGATAAAGAGGATAATACCACTGTTTTAGCTAACTTGAGTTTGGAGGTTGGAAAGCAGCCTGAGATTTTGTCAAATGGTGGGAATCAAAAAGAAAAAGAAGGACAATCAACTTTTCTACAATAGGGAAATAAAAGAGATAGAAAAGGGAAATAGTTGATGTACGGTTTAGGGTTGGAAAAGGAGATAGAGTTACAAGATGAGCCTAGTTTATTATTGAAACCCAACGCTAAGTCCTTTTTTATTAAAAAGGGAGAAGAAAGTAATGTGATATTGGAAGGAATTAGGAAAGAGTCCCGTGTTTTCCCACACGAGGAACACATGGATTTGAATGAGAATTTGGGCTCTCGGTTCTCAGCCTGGGTGGTTTCCTCTTTGGACCTTGGTAACAAAATAAAAGTCCAAAACTTAAGTCTTAATGTTAATATTGCTCAGCCTTCTTTGATTGAGAATTCTAACACTCTAGAAGCAATGATGGAATCCAAGGAGGACAATATCATTTTGCCTTCTTCAAAGTCAAAGTCTTCCAAAATGGCTAAGAAGAAAAAAGCTAAGACCCCAACTATTCCCCTATCTCACTTGTTTTCAAATTCTTTGCCAGTAGGGGTGAAAATCGTTAGGCCTTGTTCTAAGCCAAAAAGAGGAGGAAAAAAAAAGCTAGAAAAAATGGAAGAAAAATTCTATTGACTCCATGGTTCCTCCTATTTTGTTGGGTGTAGAAGGGGTTGGGGCGTGATGACCAGATTGTGGATTCTTCGATCAGTAATTCAATAACTGACTCGAATGTTCAATCGACTAATCTCTTGCACTTGAAAGATAGTGTGCACATTGCTTGTAAAATTTGGAGTATGGGAATGTTTTATGATAGTTGTGAAGCGATTTTGATTTCAAGAATTGCAGAATTGGAGGAAAAGGACATGATTGCTTTTGTTCAATCCAACCTAAGGGATGTTGAAGGTAATCTATGATTCGTTTATCCTTAAATGTTAGGGGCCTAGGGAGAAATGTGAAGAGAAGAGGGATTAATAATATTATTTTTAAGAATGTGATTGGTTTTGTTGGGATTCAAGAAACTAAATTGGAGGCTTGTGATCTTTCTATTTGTTCTAATTTATGGGGTAATAATAATTGTGATTGGGCGTTCAATCCTTCTTCTAGAAGATCAGGGGGATCCTAAGCTTATGGGATAGTAGCAAATTTCAAAAAATTAGTTCTTTTAGAGCAGAGGGGTTCTTGGTGGTGTATGGAACTTGGCTGTCTACTCAGGTTGATTATTGTCTACTTAATATTTACTCTCCTTATATTCTTTCTCTCAAAAAGCAAATGTGGGAGGAGTTATTGTCCATGAAGAGATCTTTGGGTGATAGTCTTTGATGCTATTTTGGAGACCTTAATGCGGTTAGATGTGCCTCAGAAAGATAGGGTGTCTCAGGAGTGTTTTTCCCTATGAGCAGGCTTGATCATTTTCTTCTCTCTTCAGACTGGATAGCGACTTGGGCAGATTCATCTCAACAGTCCCTTATTATAGAGTTCTATGATCATTGCCCTATTGTTTTGAGATATAAAAAATTGGAGAGAGGCCCTTGTCCTTTTAGGTTCAACAATTGCTGGTTACAACATCATTCGTTTGAGAACCTGGTGAAGAGCACTTAGGAGAACTCGGCTGTTGTGGGATGTAGGGCTTTTATCATTAAAGAAAAATTGAAGATGTTAAAAGAGGCTATCAAAGTTTGGAATATAGAGACTTTTGGTTACATTGATACAAAATTGAGTGTATTAACTAAAGATATCCAGGCCCTTGATCTAGTTGGTGAATCTAATTCTCTGAATGGTGTCCAAGTTGCTGAAAGGAAAAATCTAAGTGTCGAGTGGTAGAAAACTACTAATTGGAGAGATAGTCTTTTGATTAAAAAATCTTGAAACAAGTGGCTTAAGGAGGGGGACGCTAATACTAGTTTCTTTCATGCTTTTATAAACAATAGAAAAAGAAGAAGAAATCAGATTCTTGGGGTGTGGATAGATGAGGTGTGGATAGATGAGGTGTGGTGTGAAGAGGAGAATCAGATTAGAAGTGAAGTATCAAATTACTTTAAGAATTTGTTTACTCAAGTGCATTCGCCTAAACCAATTCTTGCTGGTGTTGAGTTCTGTATGATTTATGAGCCCCACAGGACCAGTCTCGACTTAACCTTTTCAGAGGAGGAGATCAAATTAGCGGTATGGAATTGTGTTGGTGATAAGATCCCTGGTCTTGGTTCAACTTTAATTTTTTTCTATACTTTTTGGGATACAATTAAAAAGGATATTATCCTTTTTGTTAGGGAATTTCAGTGTTCTGGTAAGCTTCATGTCGCGCCCCGATTTTCGGCTACGCGACCTCTCGAGTCGCCACTACATTTTTTACTGTCAAAAATGTAGAAAAATCTTTTTTAGCCCAATTACCTTGGGCTTTTGGATTTTTGATATCCAGGTTCGGAAGTCGGTTACGGGGTAGGGAAGGTATTAGCACCCCACCCGCCCGCCTTAGGCGGTACCCTATACTAAACTACATGGATTATCATATTTTTTCTTGTTGTTATTACTATTAAATAAAGGAACATCTTTTTATTAATTA
>NC_032028.1:19196580-19197245 GCF_001865875.1 Lupinus angustifolius | reverse complement strand
AGCATCTCATGCCAATCTTTGTAAGTTACTACCATCTTCTGGACTATCTTCTTGATGTTCTTATTGGCTGCTTCGACGGCTCCATTCATCTTGGGTCGGTAGGGCGAAGAAGTGTGATGCTTTATTTTGAAGTTTTCACACATCTCAGTCATCATCTTGTTGTTCAGGTTGGTTGCGTTGTCGGTAATGATCTGATCGGGTAACCCATATCGACATATTAAATCTCTTTTTATGAACCTGAGGACTACTTTTCGGGTCACGCTAGCATAAGAGTTCGCTTCCACCCACTTAGTGAAGTAATCTATGGCAACCAGGATGAACCGATGTCCATTAGAAGCCTTCGGCTCTATGGGTCCAATGACGTCCATTCCCCACACGGAAAATGGCCAAGGTGATGTTAAGACATTCAAGGGGTTTGGAGGTGCATTAATGTTGTCCGCATATATCTGGCATTTGTGGCACTTCTTCACATAGTTACAACAATCAGTTTCCATAGTCAACCAGAAGTAGCCTGCCCTCATGATCTTCTTGGTCATAGCATGCCCATTCGCATGGGTCCCGAAAGTTCCCTCATGTACCTCTTCCACCATTCTCTGAGCTTCCTTGGCTTCTAGGCATCGGAGGAGTACCATATCGTGATTTCTTTTGTAAACAACATCTCCGCT
>NC_032028.1:19196121-19196480 GCF_001865875.1 Lupinus angustifolius | reverse complement strand
CTTATGGTAATCAGTTTTAAGTCCATCATCTTTTGGAGAAGCAACCTGAACTCCTTGCAATCTTCCAAACTGTGGCCCGCACGACCATGCATCTCACAACTGTTCTTATCATTGCTATCTGACTCTTGGACAACAACCTCTGCCAGACCTTGTCTACACATCTCTCGGAAAATGAAACTCATGGGCCTCTTTACATCATCAACTTTGCTAGCAATTACGACCTTGCTCTCCTCCAGAATAGCATTCACTCCTTGGTTTCCATGGTTTGGTAGAGGATTCCCAGTTATGTTGGGTCTAGTCTCTCGGAAATCTATCCGTTTGGCGTTGATGAGGTCCTGAACTCTGTACTTGAAGGCCCT
>NC_032028.1:19181131-19196021 GCF_001865875.1 Lupinus angustifolius | reverse complement strand
ACCGCTTGCAGTGGATCCAGGCGCCTGGGGACTGGGTCCTGATCACGTGTGGCTGGGCGCACAGGAGGAGGGTGTACCCGCTGACGTGGAGCGGCGTGGCTGGAAGAAAGGAAGGGTGCACACTGGATCACGTGGGCGCGCCTACACAGGATCCCGTGTGCACATGGGATGAGGATCCAGTGTAGCAACTTTTGGTGAGCTTGGGTGACGTTTCGCTGCCTGATTGGCTGGAGCAAAGTCAACGTGTGATGCCCAAACGGTCAGCGGTTTGAACGGCTGTGGCGCGGTCTTGGGCTAGGTGCACGAAATCAAACGTGGACGTGCACACACGGGAATATTTCCCTGGACAGCTTCTTTCTTTCTCTCTCTGGACGAGTTTGGCTAGGATTTTTGGGTATTTTGGCAATGTTTCCCAAAAATGCCCAGAATCTACATAATTAATATTTTTACAAATCAAATATTTCAATTAATTATTTTAATCAACCTGATCTGATTCTTTTAAAAATTGATTTGAAATTTGAATTTCAAATCTGAAATTTGAATTTCAAATTTGAATTTTGAATTTCGAATTTTAAATTTTAAATTTTAAATTTCGAATTAAAAAAATTTCTTTAGAAAAATTGAAAAAAATTATTCTTTATTATTTCGAATTTAAAATCTTTTTTTTTTTTGTGAAAATCTTTTATTTATTTTGTTTTATCCGAAAATAAATATTTAGGAGAAAGATAATTATTATTATTTTTTTATTTTTTTGAAATTCGAAAAAATAATAATAATAATTTTTTATGATTTTAAAAAATTTTAAAATATCTTTCACCATTTAAATATTTATTATTATTTTTTATTCTTTTTTTTGTTTGTTTTGGAAGATGACATGTGGACCTTCCATGGCCCAACCAACGTTTTTTTTTGAAAAATTTATTTTGGAAATGAATTGGGCTTTTTCTGGGCCGGACAAAAATGAGTGTTCACACTTCATAGGGGTCTAAATGCTTCCTTCATAGCTTTGATCCCTAAGAATAACTCTCCTTCTATGCTCCAGGATTTCAGACCCATATCTCCAATTGGCTCGACGTACAAGATTTTGGAAGGTATGCTAAATGGGGTGATGGGCTCTATTATTAGCTCTTCTCATACGACTTTTATCCAAGGCAAGTATATTGTTGATGCAATTGTGGTGGTTAATGAAGTAATTCGCTCAGATGTGGGGAATAAAGATGAGTGTCTTCTTCTAAAGGTGAATTTTGAGAAAGCTTATGACTCTGTTGACTAGGGCTTTCTAGATTATATGTTATTCAGGTGTGGTTTTTCTGATAAGTGGAGGATGTTGATTAATGCTTGTCTTTGTTCTACTTTTATGTATGTGTTGGTCAATGGTACCCCTTCTGATCAGTTCACGGTATCAAAAGGTGTTAGACAAGGGGATCTTATAGCTCCTTTTTTTCATATGGTTGCTGAGGTCTTTGCTGGTTTAGTTTGGAATGCTAGAAGGCTAGGTCTGCTGGAAGGCTACAAAATTGGTAGTCGGAGGGTGGAAGTGTGTGATCTTCAATTTGTGGATGATACAATTTTGGTGTGCAAGCCAACAATGCCAAATTTGTGGTGTATCAAATCTATTCTCAAGTGCTTTGAATTAGCTGTGGGACTAAAAGTGAACTACCAAATGAGCTCTTTATTTGGACTTGAAGTGTCTGAATCTTCCATATCATATAAGACTTTTTATTAGCATGTAGAACTGGTTCTCTCCATTTTCTTTATTTTGGGGTGCCGGTGGGAGCTAATCCCAGAAGGATTGAGACTTGGCAAAGTACTATTGATGTGGTTTCTAAAAGACTTACCTCATGGAAGCATATATATTTTGGTCGGAGGGTAACTCTTCTTAATTCAATCCTTACAAACATTCCTACTTACTTGCTCTCTTTGTATAAGGCTCCAAAAAAGGTCTTGGCAAAGCTTGTGAATTTGCAAAGGCGGTTTCTCTAGGGTAATAAGGGAGGTGGTAAAGGTATTATTTGGATTTCTTGGGTGGAGGTTTGTAATCCCAAATCTCTTTGTTGGTTGGGGGTTAGAGACTTGACCCGTTTCAATGTTGCTTTGTTGAGGAAATGGAAGTGGCATAGATTTCAGGATAAGGATGCACTTTGGGTTAAGGTGGTTAACTCAAAGTATAGGAATAACTTTTATTTCTCTTTTTTTAGCCAATTCTGCTAGGTGGTGGATAGATTTATGTAAAGTTGGTTCTTCCATCGACTTTACGGGTGGTTGATTTAATGAGAACACTTGGAGGGTCATTGGTGATGGGTCTCACACTCGTGTTTGGTTAGATATTTAGGTGGGAAATCAGAGATTGAAAAAGGCTTTCCTTAGAGTATTCAATTTAGCCCTGAATAGAGAGGTAACTGTTGCGGAATGCGGTGCTTGGATCAGTTATGTGTGGAATTGGGAGGTGGTTTGGCATAGGGATGTGTTTGATAGAGAGAAGAATATAATTATCAACTTGTATAACTTGATTCATAATCATTCTTGGAAAAGGAGTGTTGATGATAGTTGGAGCTAGAGTTTGGATGCATCTAGGAGCTATACTGTCAGATCTGCTTATCTTAATCAGGTGGACCAAACTCCTATTCCACTAGGTATCTCCTTAAAAAGTTATTGGATAAATTTTATTCTCTCAAAAATTTGTTGGTTTGTTTGGAAGCTTATTAGACAAATAATTCCCTCAAAGGTTGATTTATTCAAAAGGAAATTTATTGAGAGGATTGAAGACATTAACTATGATATTTGTTTGAACCATGTAGAATTTATTAAGCATTTGTTTATTTCTTGTGATTTTGCTTCTGCTGTGTGAAAAGAATGTTATTCTTGGTTACAAGTCTCGATTCAACTCCCTACTTCGATTGGGGAATTCTTAGCAATACATGATGCTATTATTCCAAATGTAAAAGGGGTCAAGATGTGGAGGATGTTGTGGTTCATTGCGGTTTGGTCTTATTTGGATTTTGCAGAACAATTTGATTTTCTCCAACAAGACTATCAACTATGTGCATATTTTAGATTTAATCCAAGCTAGGTCTTGATCTTGGTTTCTCTCTAAAGTTGCTCCAACATCTCTTGTTTTTGCAAATTGGTGTGTATAAGCCATTCTGTGCGTGCTTCTTACCTTCAATAACAACTGGGATATGGACCTCTGTCTACAAAGTCAATTAGAGTAACAAATTCAGCAAAAAATAATTGTAGTGATTAAATTTTCGGGGATTAATTTGAATGTTAGCTGCTACACGTGTTAGGTTAGATCTACCGTGGGTTGGAACATTAATTAAATTTTGTGATTAGGTAGGAAAAGTAATGTAGGAAGATTAAACATATACTCACACTAAAGAATATGTCTCATCGGCAGTTACGTGAATTTACACTCTTTAACTATTTTTGCACTTTGCTTTTTAGCATTATAAGATAAAGGGACTCCTTAGAGAAGCTATTGGAAAGCACTTTTCTAACACATCCATAGAGGCACCAACAGAAAGGCCAAATATGCTAGTTAACATTGACTCTAGCTAGCACCCATGTATGAATTGTGTGTAGAAACACATTTTCAGTGTAGTAATGAAATATAAATCTTAGACACTTTTAATAATGTAATATTATATGTTAATTGATCCAACAACAATTAAGTCTTAGTCTAACCTCACTCTAAACTGAGAAAACATTGATCTTTAAATTTTTTCTAAGTATTTCGCTTATAGTTTTTCTTTGTCTAATCTCATACTAGAAATTTGATTTACCCTCTTTACTAACAAATTTTAAATCTAAGGGGAATCATTGCAGCTGGTACTTCGTCGACTTCAAAGATAGCTATATTTCTATGAAATTGGCAATATCCTAACATGGATTATATTCAGTTACGTATGAACAAAATCTTAAACAAACAAAGAAAATATAGGTGTGGCTTCAAATTAGAAACTGGGTAGCTACAGTTCTTCCCTCTGCCTTATATATATCTCATTCAGCTCCAAGTCCAACCACCACAATGGATGGACGTTTCTTAGGTGTGAGAAAAGGTGCATGGAGTAAGGTAGAAGATGGCCTTCTAAGGGCATGTGTGCAACAATATGGGGAATTAAAATGGAGTAAGATTGCCTTTATTATAGTAATGACTATTAGTTGTTGAGTTTTCAAGATTATATGTTGTTTAAGAGAAGCCCAATATTTTATATTTTCCCACTCTTTTTCTTTCACATTATTTTTCATTGCTTTTGGCTGATCGTAATCTATTGTAAGTATTTAAATCATTATTTATTTTTGCTATAACTAAGGATATCTCCTCACCTTATCTATAATGAACTAATCATTTTTAGTGTTTATGGCTATACATTCGAATTATAAATAAAATGCACTTATATATTTATATAAAACACTAATTTCAATATTTGAAAATTAATGTAATATATAATAAATAATGCTTACCTTTAACATCTCTTGTATACGACCTCTTGATGCATGTACCCTTATAATATACTCAATCCAAAATATTAGTGCTACGATCCATAAAGTATATATTATTGAATGTTTCAGGAGAATAAAGTATCTCCTTATATCAAGAGATAACTTATCTCCTTAAATTCATTCAGTATTTGACATGTGTTTTATTTTCCTTCTCTCAAAAACTTTTCATTTTAAAATATAATATAAAAAGAAAAATATAACATATGTTAAACACTGAGTAGTTTGTTCATGTTTTAATTCGTGATTGTTTTTTTTTGAACCAGCAAATAACAATACAATCCTTTAGAAGAGCACAAGTGGTGCTAACCCATAACAAAAGAGCTAAGGATTGTTCCTAGGTCTGGAAACGAGCCGAACTGAGTTGAATCAGAGTTCAGCTCTGTTCAGCTTGATAAGGATTGGTTCGGCTCGAAACTCGACTCGAATTCGATATAAGTTATTTTTTTAGCTCGAGTTCGACTCGGTTAAAGTTCGTGAGCTATTTGGTTCAGTTCAGATTGGTTCATTTCGACAACTTAAATAGTTAATTAATTTTTAAAAAATACTGCAAAATGTTTTATATATAAATATAATTTTGTTTATATATAATATATAACAATAAATATGAAAAAACAATGCATGAATCATAACAAACATAAAAATTAATATATATATATATAAAAGGAGATATGTGTTTACACTAAGTTACAATGGTTATACTAAATCATAATAATTCATTTTCTTATATCCAATGGACTATAAAGGTGAGTGAAATAAATGATGAAAGAGAAAAAGAGAAATCTTAAAAAAAAATAAGTTTAACCTATTTTGTTTGTTAGATTTAAGAAAATTGATGACTGAGATTGAGTATAACTAGTGTAACTTAACTTTGGTTTAAACAAATCTCATATATATATATATATATATATATATATCGAGTCAGCTCATGAACCTAAGAGTCGAACTCTATCCAACTCAAGTTCGGCTCGTTCATTTAACGAGCTCAATTTTCAGCTCAAGTTCGTCTCGTTCATTTAACGGGCTCAATTTCCAGCTCAAGTTCGGCTGTTCATGAACCAAGTTTATCGAGTTAAATAATAAATCAAATTTTGAATAAATACCGAGTTTGTTCGATTCATTACTAGCTCTAATTATTCCTATTACAACTATGAGGAATATGATTGTGGTAATATGAATATGCCAAAAAAAATGAATATTGATTATTTACATAGTTAACCAATATATTAGCACCTTATAATTTCCAATAGATAGTCCTTAATACACTCAATAACAAATGAGAAGTATAATACCTTATATTTCTTTGCAGGCTTGAACATATTCCCCAAAAGCTGTAGACTTTGGTGGTTGAATTATCTACATCCAAATATTAACCAGGCAGAGTTCATTGAGGGCAAAGTTTATTTGATGATAGAATTGCATAAACTTTTGGGAAATAGGTTAATTAAGTTCACATACCCATGTTTTTTTTTGTGTATGCATATTATTTATTTACCACATTTTTATAATATCAAGTTTTCAACTTCAGTGGACTATTGCCAAACAGAATTCGGACAACCGATTCAAACTTTCATGATTGTGGTTCAGGTTTATTTCAATTGATAAATAATGAAATATAAATTTCAATATAATAATGTTTGTACATCTTATTTTCATATCAAACTTTTCAGTTTACACAGTTTTCAAGGAAGATGGAGCAAGTGTTTGTACTTTGAACATATATTTCCATCCTTGATTACACTAAGAAACATTTACTATATTGATATATAAAAATAAATGCACAGATAACTTCACTCAATAGCTATAGCGGTGTATCATTCTCCTTATATTATCATCAAATAATATCTAGTTAATAAAATTATGCAAAATATACTTTCTAGTTTTTTCACTTTTCAGATTTATTTTCATAGAAATGTATAGCCAACACATAACATAAATTTTTTTAATATGCAAATGTGAATTTTTTGTGTGTATATAGATGGTCTCTCATTGTTGCTGGAAGACTTCCCGGAACAACTTCAAATGGCATGAAAAATTATTGGAATACCTATATTCCTAAAGAGCTATTTTGTCAAAAAGAAGATATTAGTACGAGATCAAAGGAAGTAGTAAGAGAACTTCATGTTGTGATCATGCCACAAAATTGGAAAATTTCAATAAAAATGCCCTTGTTGATGTATAGTGAAAATTTCAACAAAAAGTGTATTACCAATCAAGCATTTCTTGCTACTACATTAGAGTGCAATAAAGAAATGACACATGTTGGTTGGGTGAGAAAGACCTTAATGGTTTTGTTGTAGAAGATCAAAGGTGGAGTGATGTTCCTTTTATATCATTTTGTAGGACTCATAATCTCAATGACATGGACTACAAAGTGAGGTTAGTGGTGGTGATAACTTTGGTGACCATTGTCCTCTTGGTGTTTTAAGGGATTGGTGCTGTTTTAGGAAAGTACCATGATAAATCCCTCTTTGAGGGTTTTGTTGGGAGGGATGGCTGGCCATTGGTGTTACTTTCAATTTTTTATTTACTTTATCTTTCTAAGGTATGCCTTAATTGAATGCATATTGTTCATGTTAATGGGTGCATTGCAACACGAGAGAGAAATTTGGGTTTTTAAAGTAGTTATTGTATTCCAATTTAAAGCTTGAGATTTCATTGTACTTTTCATTTCTGAGTCAATTAAGCGTTGTAACATGTTCTACAGAATATAATTTCCCATGTACTTAATTGACAAATTGATAATATAGTAAGAATGTATGTGAACTTTGTATTTTATTTATAATTTCGAAATAAAATGAGAGGCCATGTTTTAATAAATGTTTTGACATTATATTCCTCTCAATGAACTAATGGCAAGATTCTTGGATGGATATAGAAGTTGATAATATGAGTGATTTAAAAGATTTGGATTCATTAATTTACCTATTCATTTTTATTTTGTTTTAATATTATTAAATGTATCCTCTCACACTTTTGAATAAAAACATAATCAACTTCAAGGTGTGTAACGATCTCTCCTAATAAATATCGTTTCCATGAATCGAACACTTTACTGTATTCGGTTCTTTATTGAACTATTCATTTTTAATATAGTTAGAAATACTTATGTTTTCTTTCTTGAATAATTAGAATTAGATTTTTTTTAATTAGTGGAGGTCAACTTATTCCAAGAATCCTCATTCTAATTATCAATTCTATGAGCATCTAATGATATAAGTTTATTTACTAATTGAAACTATTTGATCTCCCTAGAATTAATGAATAGGATGAGGAATAAGTTTAAAAAATGTCCTATTAAAGTAAGTGAATCCATCTTCCTTTTTAATTAATCAAAGTGTTTCCAAACCTCTTCTGGATAGGGATGGCAACGGGCATGGGCGGGCACGGGTAGTAGCTACCCGCTACCTGTTTCAAAATAGGAGAACACTACCCATACCTGCCTTACCCGTATGGGTACCCGTGTGCGGATATTCGCGAATATTTTTGAGTACCTGCGGGTACAACGGGTACCGGCGGGTTTCATATATTATAAATGAATTTTCATTTTTTACTTCTATTATGTTTCAAATGAGATGAAACATAATTTTTTTTGTACTTTTTGATTGAATATTTAACAAAAATGTTACATTTATTGGTGTTTTCTATTTGTGTGATGTTTTGTTCTCATTTCCTTAACAAAAAATATATATTTTCTTTGTAAAGCATGTGTGTTTCTACACATGTAATAATATTTGTAGGGTGTTTCACCACCAAACTCAATAAAATATGTAAACAAAGTAAAACGAAAAAATGTATATAATATAATGAATGTTTTATAATGTAATTTTTATTTTAATTAAATATAATATATTAATCATATAAATAATGGGTACCCGCGAGCACGGGTACCATAATACTCGTACTCACTCGTATGTACTACGAGTATTTTTAAAAACTCGTTTATAAAACTCGCGGTACCTGTTTGTGACCAATACTCGTGCCCGTACAGGTTTTACCTGTGGGTACCCACAGGTACGGGTTTTTTTGCCATCTCTACTGAATAAAAAAAGGCTTCATATTACTGAAAAGACCATCGAAGGTCACCTTTGAAGTCGTACATGCCTCATATCCAAAATACAATTTTTTCATAAATGTATCTGATATATAAAATAATGAATGAAAATATGATTTGAGTCTCTACACATATGGATCATTTTGAAATTCTTTCCTACACATTATTGTTTTTTAGTTTAATCTCTAACTTTATTTTCAGTTTTAGCTGTGATTTCCGATATTAAGTTTGGATGAAAAATGATGATGGATGCGACATCAGTATCGCCACATCAAAGACACGTGGATATGAGGATAAAATTTAAAAAAAAAATCATAATTTATAAGAAATAAAATTTAATAAATTTGCCGAGAATAAAATCAATATCATCTAAATAAATACAACATATATGTAGAAGAATAAAGAGATATTTTGTTTTACAATATAATTTTAAAATAATCAACTAATTATTTAATTAATAGAGGATTTTGTTTCAGTCCCTCAAGTATAATTTTATAATTGAAGTCCCATCTACCGTGGCTTCCAGTAGGTCATGTAAGCATTTTTTATCTAAATTTGATGTCAGAAAAAAAGACTGACTAATTTCAAAACGACCAATATTTACAAATTAAAAAGTTTTAAGCATAAATTGCTTCATGTACCATCATCCAACCACCTAAGTAAACTTTTGTAACAAATGATTTTTCTCATGATTACTAACAAACACACCATTCAAATGTGTTTCAAGTCTGGGAGTAATTGTTGCTGGTACTTTGTCTCCTTCAAAGTTAGCTATATTTTCAGAAATTACCAATATACTACCCAAATTCAGCTCCAAGTCCAATTACCCAAACTCGGTACTTTTTGCTGTTTATACCCTCACTCCATTTTCCCCATTCTTCATAAATTAATAAAGATGCATAGTATAAAGTAAACTAATGCAAAATACCAATCCCATCAGGATAGACATTAAAAAAAATTAATTAAACTCTCATCATCGTTATTTTTAATTCTAAAGCGTTGAAGGGGGTCATTATTCAATGAGAGGTCACCCACATTTTGAGTTGGGATCCTCTCATTAGTATTATAGAGGTAAATACACCCAAAATAAAAGAAAAAATGTAATATTGTTTGATTTTTATCCTTAACACTTTTACCCATATGTATAAGTGCAAAAATAACCCTAAACCCTTACTCCCATAGAGTTGAGATCTTCTCCATTAATGGAGAGACAAATACACCTAAAAGAAGAGAAAAATGTAATATGATTTAATATTTTTATCCCTAAGATGTAATAAAATGATACTTTTATTTCTATGTATAAATGCAAAAATGATCACTTGTCTATCTATTAATGAAGAGGTAAATACACCCAAAACAAGAAAAAATGTAATATAATTTGATCTTCCTATCTTTATAATATAATAAGATACAGTTTTACTCCCATGCAAAAAGGATCCTAACATTGTCTTCTTACTTCAATTCTCTCTTTTGTCAATCTAACACTCACCTTTTGTGAGAGATTAATGAAACCTTTTTAGTTTTATGAACTCTATGAATTGCACGCTGAATGTCTAATAATGTCTTCTCGAGAATATGTATACGTTCAAAGCGTTTAGCAAAATGGGGATATAGTCATCTAGACATATAGTTTAAGGTTTTAGTGGTGAAAGATTGTTTTTTTTGTTGCTTATTTTTTAAATATAATTTTAATTTTACGACACAAGTATGTTTGGCAACCAAGCTAGATTATAAACTCAGCTTCTATTTAAAAAAATAAGCAAAAAGTAACCTATCATTTATGGTGGGTTGCTATTTTTAAGGATTGCTTACTTATTTCAAATAAATTCACTTCCCGTTTTATTTTTCAAATTACAATAGTACTTGTAACTTTTTCGGATTGACTTTGCCTTGGATTGCTTATTTTATTATTTGTACACTATATTTTTTGTGGTTTCTAATTTAAGTTTAATATCTTTTATTTACTTGTGGCCTTATAATTTAATGGTTTTAGCCTTTGTCATCACCTATGAAAAGTTAAAAAAATATATTAAAAATATATGTGATGATAAATATTAAAAAATGTTAATTTCAAAATAATATAAAAAATAAGCAAAATAATCATAGTATAAACAAATTACTTCATGCATTTTTTGTAATGTATTATATAAAAAAATATTTCTATTTTACCCAAACAAAACAAACTAGTTTATATTCAGTTTTTAGTTAAGATATTCAAACATAAATAGATTATAATATAATTAAATTATAATCTCACAGTTTATAATCATACAATTTATAAATTAAAACTAAAAATGACACATTGAGCTTAAAGGAACTATAAATTGTTTTTCTTCTATAAATAAAATACAATTATTTTCATTTATGTTTATAAAGTTAATATTTTTAAATTGTTAATATAATATATTTTTATAATATTAATATATCATCCACCATTTAATTAGTGAATATTAACATAAAGGCCCAACTATTAATATAAAATAACCTTACACTTTCACTATACAAACTATATTATTTCCATATAGTACAATCTTGGCAATCATATTTACAATTGATCATCGGTTACATGATTCGGGAGAATAAAATTCTGATTTCTCCAAAATTATTTGGCATCGACACTAAGTTTTTTTAGTAAAAAAGTAGGAAATTCTATTTCATGCCATATTTGGTCATTGAACAAAAAATCTAAGTTTGAGAATCGGTTACAGATAAAACAAGATACTAACATCATGTTCACTCAAATTAAAATTGTTCCCTCTATCAATAACCAATTTTTGTCTAACCCAAAATAATTTTTTAAAAACATTATTATTCAAATTTCCCACTCTCTTTTAATAAAATAATAAAATAAAAATATATAGCAAAAATTTTTAAATGAATATTTATGGGCTCAATTATCATAAAATACATTTTTAAAATAATAAGGATTGTATTTTCCCATTTTCACTTTTTCTTTTTTAAAATGATAGAATTTTTAAACGACCACTTGATACGGATTCCATCCCAAATTATTTCCCACCCAAAAATGTTGTTTTCCTCTTTGAATAAAAATATTAAAAAACGTTCAAATAGTTTAAGTCAACCCATATTTTAATAAATTTATTAAAAAAATGTTCAAATGGTTTTTAATGACTTAATAGTCACATATTATCCTTTGAATGGAAGGATTCTACTTTTTAGGAAAGAACATGTGCAACTTCCCTCAATTTCATTTTTCCCAAAATAAAAAAGAGGTGTTACAAAGATTTGATGAGTGATTATTGGCTTAATAATGACCAATAATCATCCCATATTCATCTTCTATTTTTAAACAAATTAAATTTGAAAGGGTTTTGAGTGACTCAATGATCACTTATTAACATCTTAGTAAAACATTCTATCAAAAAAGAGTATATGTCAAATTTTTATTGATTTTCATTTTCCCAAATCAAATAAAAATAAATATTGTGCACAAAATATTGTTTACGATTCTAGAAAATTGAAAATTTTATTTTTGTCCATGTATAGGTAATACAATAATTTTTTAGATTTTATAAATTTATTGTAAAATTCATGTCCAAAATGAGTTATTTTGAATACTTTTAATTTTTATAAGATCAAATAATTATTATTACTCAGGTATAGATATTTATACTATATATAAAGGCAAATATGGTATAACTTTCACCATGGTGTAAATTTTACTTCCTATTTTGCCCTTCATATTATTTAATTTTTACAAAAAAAATTATATAATCCTAATTAACCACCATCAATACATTTATTAACCACATATCTCACCTTAAACTAAACAATATCATAAACAAAAAAAATAATATAAACTACATTGAATACAACAAATATATTCTAATTATAAAAAATTAAATATATAAAAATTAAATACGTGTTACCATTCAATATTAACCGACACACAATATACTTGTATACACGAAATGCCAGTATACACTGTAATAATAAATGGTAAAGAAATAACCTCAGATTTTATGCCCATAACACTACACTGCAATCTCCCAATGCCATTTTCATATAGTTCCAGCCGATCCTTCTACATACAGGTGGCTTCCAAAATACACACACATATATATATAACAATAGTAACTATAATAACATCAAATCAGTAGTTTATCTTTACTTAGTAATATTAATTTCAAATAGCTTACTCATATAAATAGTATGTATTTCAACTTTGTGATTTTTATATCATCTATTTTTGTTTACTTTTTGGTAATAATTCTATTTGTAGGATTTGATTTTACGTCCACTACATGTGTTATCTCTTCCGGAGGCGGAATATGGTGAGGGTAGGTGGGGGCAACTGCCCCCTAGAATTTAAAAAAAAAAATTTATTATCATATTTTTTTTATCTTATTTAATTTATGCAATCCTTTAAAAAATTATATATAAGAGATCAAATTCAATTCATATTGTTTTACTATATTCGAGGTCATAATGATTTATACATATGAAATAGATTATGTTATAGATTATCTTTGTCAAATTTTATTCTGAAAGTCTTAAATCCTATCAATTTTTATAAATCATTAAATATTGATAACATATGTATTTTTGTGCAATTTTGACAATTCTGGGAATTGAATGCATATGTATTTTTATTGGTGACATCATTAGTCATTCATGTCTGAAAAACTCCAAACAATATCTAAATTAACTACAACTCTAACAATACGACGAAAATGAATGCATATTATTTGCTTGATCGATTTATTCGTCTTATCTTAACTATTTTGGTTTAGCTACTACAAAATAGTAAAGACAACAAAATAAAATTATATAGTAAATAGAAGATTAATTTTTTAGAGACAAAGAAAAGAGTTGCAAATTTTACTCTTGATTCAATCATCTTTGAGTTGATGTCTTTAAAATAACGAAAAGTGACACTTTAAATCAATGTATATTTTCTATAACGTCTTTAATTATTAATTAGAATTAATATTATATTTTGAAACACTAAAACAATTATGTATATTTCTTTAAAAAAAATTGTTACTCAATTAATCTTAATTATAAATTATAATTAAATGTTGTTGCTCCTCTTAAACTATAGGTTAAGATTCGCCACTGATCTCTTCCTTCCTCCTTTAAGCAAGAAGGTAGTATACGACTAGTGTCAAGCCTATGCTATTAATTCCATTTTTATTTATAAAAATTAAAATATTTTTATGGATTTGATAGTATGGACTCAACCTGTGTTTTCTCGCCCTTCGTGCTTCAAGTGAGGATGGAGTGTATGACCAAACCTTTAACATTTGTTCCACCTAATTAAACTATTTTTTTTTACATTTTTAAATACTAAATTAGTAAAAAATTAAACCAATCTATTAATCATCAATAATCAATTTTTAATTCAAACTATCTAGTTTTGATTTCTCTGTTGCACCTAGGGATAATACGTAGGACAAGTATGAACTCTTGTCAAATACAAAATAAAAGAGAAAAATGTTTTGCTTTAATATATATTCTTTTAAGGTATAAAAGTCCACGCGATTAGTAAGGATATAGTTTTATTATGGAGAACAAGATGCTAATACCTTATTAGATTCGTAATCGACTCCCGAGCTTAGAACTCGTGTTAAAATAACATATTTCCAAATTGGGCATAATAGAGATTTCTCTAACTTTTAATCACAAAAAATAGCGGTCACTCTAAATCTTGTGGGAGAGGTCGAAATCGAGTTCACATGTTCCTTAGTCGGAGAGTCGATTTTCAACCAAGGTCATGTAACCGTGTTAACCAATAATCCATAATCGACTCTTAAGCTTAGAACTCTAATATAATCACCAATGTCTTCCAAAGTTGGGTATAAAGAGGGTTTTATGTGTTTTGTCTACAAAAACATGAAAAAATTACTAGGATAGTGTAGTTTGACTACACTATCCCAACTTTGGGGTAGGTTTTGAATTATTTACGGGATTGGGGTAGAATTTAGTGGATCTCGTGGACAACATCCACGACTTTGGCAAAGTCGTGGACAACATCCACGACTTTGGCAAAGTCGTGGACCCCATCCACGACTTCCCTGCCATGTGCCAGGTTAGTGTAAGTCATGGACCTCATGCACGACTTTCATGGCAATGTCGTGGATAAGGTCCACGAGATCCATGCAATGTCGTGGATATGGTCCACGATTTCCAAGTCTATATATATTTCCATCCTCGAGTGTAAAACCACACTGGAGGAAGAATTGAAGTGTATAAAAAAATTGCATCATACTGGAATTGAAGATCTCTGATTATTTAAGGTAATTTCCAATTGTTAAAATTTTGTTATATCTTTTATTTTATATATAATTTTACGTGTTACATTTGTTTAAATGT
>NC_032028.1:19180828-19181031 GCF_001865875.1 Lupinus angustifolius | reverse complement strand
ATGAGGATAGGATGAGGAGGAGAATGAGGATGGGGATGGGGATGCGGATAGGATGAGGATGACGATAAGGATAGGATGAGGAGGAGGATAAGGATGAGGATCGGGATGGGGTTGAGGACGAGGTTAGTATGAGGAAGAGGACGAGGTTAGGATGAGGATGAGGATGAGGATAGGATGAGGACGAGAATAAGGAGGAGGATAGG
>NC_032028.1:19178208-19180728 GCF_001865875.1 Lupinus angustifolius | reverse complement strand
GGAAGATAGGATGAGGACGAGAATGAGAATTAGGATAGGATAAGGATGAGGAGGAGGATGAGGATAGTATGAGGACGAGAATGATGAGGAGGATAGGATGAGGAAGAGGATGAGGATGAGGATAAAATGAGGATAGGATGAGGAAGAGGATGAGGATGAGGATAGGAGAAAGACTTGAATGAGGATGAAGATGAGGATGAGGATGAGATTAGGATGAGGATGAGATTAGGATGAGGATGAGATTAGGATGAGGATGAGATTAGGATGAGGATGAGATTAGGATGAGGATGAGATTAGGATGAGGATGAGATTAGGATGAGGATGAGATTAGGATGAGGATGAGATTAGGATGAGGATGAGATTAGGATGAGGATGAGATTAGGATGAGGATGAGATTAGGATGAGGATGAGATTAGGATGAGGATGAGATTAGGATGAGGATGAGATTAGGATGAGGATGAGATTAGGATGAGGATGAGATTAGGATGAGGATGAGATTAGGATGAGGATGAGATTAGGATGAGGATGAGATTAGGATGAGGATGAGATTAGGATGAGGATGAGATTAGGATGAGGATGAGATTAGGATGAGGATGAGATTAGGATGAGGATGAGATTAGGATGAGGATGAGATTAGGATGAGGATGAGATTAGGATGAGGATGAGATTAGGATGAGGATGAGATTAGGATGAGGATGAGATTAGGATGAGGATGAGATTAGGATGAGGATGAGATTAGGATGAGGATGAGATTAGGATGAGGATGAGATTAGGATGAGGATGAGATTAGGATGAGGATGAGATTAGGATGAGGATGAGATTAGGATGAGGATGAGATTAGGATGAGGATGAGATTAGGATGAGGATGAGATTAGGATGAGGATGAGATTAGGATGAGGATGAGATTAGGATGAGGATGAGATTAGGATGAGGATGAGATTAGGATGAGGATGAGATTAGGATGAGGATGAGATTAGGATGAGGATGAGATTAGGATGAGGATGAGATTAGGATGAGGATGAGATTAGGATGAGGATGAGATTAGGATGAGGATGAGATTAGGATGAGGATGAGATTAGGATGAGGATGAGATTAGGATGAGGATGAGATTAGGATGAGGATGAGATTAGGATGAGGATGAGATTAGGATGAGGATGAGATTAGGATGAGGATGAGATTAGGATGAGGATGAGATTAGGATGAGGATGAGATTAGGATGAGGATGAGATTAGGATGAGGATGAGATTAGGATGAGGATGAGATTAGGATGAGGATGAGATTAGGATGAGGATGAGATTAGGATGAGGATGAGATTAGGATGAGGATGAGATTAGGATGAGGATGAGATTAGGATGAGGATGAGATTAGGATGAGGATGAGATTAGGATGAGGATGAGATTAGGATGAGGATGAGATTAGGATGAGGATGAGATTAGGATGAGGATGAGATTAGGATGAGGATGAGATTAGGATGAGGATGAGATTAGGATGAGGATGAGATTAGGATGAGGATGAGATTAGGATGAGGATGAGATTAGGATGAGGATGAGATTAGGATGAGGATGAGATTAGGATGAGGATGAGATTAGGATGAGGATGAGATTAGGATGAGGATGAGATTAGGATGAGGATGAGATTAGGATGAGGATGAGATTAGGATGAGGATGAGATTAGGATGAGGATGAGATTAGGATGAGGATGAGATTAGGATGAGGATGAGATTAGGATGAGGATGAGATTAGGATGAGGATGAGATTAGGATGAGGATGAGATTAGGATGAGGATGAGATTAGGATGAGGATGAGATTAGGATGAGGATGAGATTAGGATGAGGATGAGATTAGGATGAGGATGAGATTAGGATGAGGATGAGATTAGGATGAGGATGAGATTAGGATGAGGATGAGATTAGGATGAGGATGAGATTAGGATGAGGATGAGATTAGGATGAGGATGAGATTAGGATGAGGATGAGATTAGGATGAGGATGAGATTAGGATGAGGATGAGATTAGGATGAGGATGAGATTAGGATGAGGATGAGATTAGGATGAGGATGAGATTAGGATGAGGATGAGATTAGGATGAGGATGAGATTAGGATGAGGATGAGATTAGGATGAGGATGAGATTAGGATGAGGATGAGGATAGCATGAGGATGAGGCTAGGATGAGGATGAGAATATGGAAGATGATGAGGATGAGGATCAGGCTAGGATGAGGAAGAGGACGAGGATGAGGATGAGGATAGGAGGAGGACGAGAATAAGGATGAGGATGAGGATAGGATGAGGATATGATGAGGATTAGGATGAGAATGAGGACGAGGATGAGAGTAGGATATGGATGAGGACGAGGATGAGAATAGGATGTGGATGAGGATGAGGATGAGGATAGGAAGAGGACGAGGATGAGGAAGAGGATGAAGATTAGGAAGAGGATAGGATAAGGTTGAGGATGAGGATGAGGATGAGGATGAGGATAGGATAAGGATGAGGATGAGGATGAGGTAGAGGAAGAGGA
>NC_032028.1:19177474-19178108 GCF_001865875.1 Lupinus angustifolius | reverse complement strand
GAGAAAGAGGATGACGATGAGGAAGAGGATAGGATGAGGACGAGAATGATAATGAGGATAGGATGAGGATGAGAATAGGATGAGGACGAGAATGAGGGTGGCGATGAGGATACGATGAGGATGTGAAAGAGGAAGAGAATAGGATGAGGACGAGAATGAGGATGAGGATAGGATGAGGATAGGATGAGGAGGAGAATGAGGATGAGGATGAGGATAGGATGAGGACGAGGATGAGGATAGGATGAGGGCGAGAATGATGATGAGGATAGGATTAGGTGTAGAATGACGATGAGGATGAGGAAGAGGATAGGATGAGAAAGAGAATGTGGATGAGGAGGAGGATGAGGATGAGGAAGAGGACGAGGATGAGGATAGGATGAGGGCGAGAATGATGATGAGGATAGGAGGAGGACGAGAATGAGGATGAGGATGAGGAAGAGGACGAGGATGAGGATAGGATGAGGGCGAGAATGATGATGAGGATAGGAGGAGGATGAGAATGATGATAGGATTAAGAGGAGGACGAGGAGAAGGTGATGGAGGAGGATGAGGATGAGGATGAGGATTAGGAAGTGGACAGGATGAGGACGAGAATGAGAATGAGGATAGGATGAGGATGAGGACGAGAATGAGG
>NC_032028.1:19176716-19177374 GCF_001865875.1 Lupinus angustifolius | reverse complement strand
ATGAGGATGAGGATAGGATGAGGACGAGGATGAGGATAGGATGAGGGCGAGAATGATGATGAGGATAGGATTAGGGGTAGAATGAGGATGAGGATGAGGAAGAGGATAGGATGAGAAAGAGAATGTGGATGAGGAGGAGGAAGAGGATGAGGAAGAGGAACAGGATGAGGATGAGGATAGGAGGAGGACGAGAATGAGGAGGAAGATGAGGATGAGGATGGGGATGAGGATGATGATGAGGATAGGAGGAGGATGAGAATGAGGATAGGATTAAGAGGAGGACGAGGAGAAGGTGGAGGAGGAGGATCAGGATGAGGATGAGGATTAGGAAGAGGACAGGATGAGGACGAGAATGAGAATGAGGATAGGATGAGGATGAGGACGAGAATGAGGATGAGGATGAGGAAGAGGACGAGGATGAGGATGAGCATAGGATGAGGAGGAGAATGAGGATGAGGATAGGATGACGACGAGGATGAGGAAGGGATGAGGATGAGAATACTATGAGGATGAGGAAGTGGATTAGGATGAGGATGAGGATTATTATTAGGATAGAATGAGGACGAGGATGAGGATGAAGAAAAGGATGAGGATAGGATGAGGAAGAGAATGAGGATGAGGATAGGATGAGGATTGGATGAGGACGAGAATGAGAATG
>NC_032028.1:19176147-19176616 GCF_001865875.1 Lupinus angustifolius | reverse complement strand
GGATGAGGATGAGGTTGAGGATGAGGATGAGGATAGGAGTAGGAGGAGAATGAGGATAGGATGAGGAGGAGGATGAGGAGGAGGAAGAGGTTGAGGATGAGGACAAGGATAGGATGAGGATGAGGATGAAGATAGGTTGAGGACGAGAATGAGGATGACGACAGGATGAGTATGAGGATGCGGATGAGGATGAGGATGAGGAAGACGATGACGAAGTGGATAGGATGAGGACTAAATGAGAATGAGGATAAGATGAGGATATGATGAGGACGAGAATGAGGATATGATGATGTGTAGAATGAGGATGAGAATAGGATGAGGATGAGAATGTGGATGAGGATAAGGATGAGGATGAGGAAGAGGACGAGGATAGGATGAGGACGAGAATGAGGATGAGGATATGATGAGGAGTAGGATGAGGATGAGAATGAGGATGAGCATGTGGATGAGGATAAGGATAGGATGAGGA
>NC_032028.1:19171148-19176047 GCF_001865875.1 Lupinus angustifolius | reverse complement strand
GATGTGGAAGAGGTAGAGGATGAGGATAGGATGAGGACGAGAATGAGGATGAGGACGAAGATAGGATGAGGAGTAGAATGTGGATGAGGATGAGGACGAGGATAGTATGAGGATGAGGACGAGGATAGGATGAAGATGAGGATGAGGATGACGACAAGAATTAGAATGAGGATACGATGAGGATAGAATGAGGACGAGAATGAGGATGAGGATACGATGAGGATAGAATGAGGACGAGAATGAGGATAGGATGAGGAGTAGAATGTGGATGAGGATGAGGACGAGAATAGTATGAGGATGAGGACGAGGATAGGATGAGGACGAGGATGAGAATAGGATGTGGATTAGGACGAGGATGAGGATAGGATGAGGACGAGGATGAGAATAGGATGTGGATTAGGACGAGGATGAGGATAGGATGAGGACGAGGATGAGAATAGGATGTGGATTAGGACGAGGATGAGGATAGGATGAGGACGAGGATGAGAATAGGATGTGGATTAGGACGAGGATGAGGATAGGATGAGGACGAGGATGAGAATAGGATGTGGATTAGGACGAGGATGAGGATAGGATGAGGACGAGGATGAGAATAGGATGTGGATTAGGACGAGGATGAGGATAGGATGAGGACGAGGATGAGAATAGGATGTGGATTAGGACGAGGATGAGGATAGGATGAGGACGAGGATGAGAATAGGATGTGGATTAGGACGAGGATGAGGATAGGATGAGGACGAGGATGAGAATAGGATGTGGATTAGGACGAGGATGAGGATAGGATGAGGACGAGGATGAGAATAGGATGTGGATTAGGACGAGGATGAGGATAGGATGAGGACGAGGATGAGAATAGGATGTGGATTAGGACGAGGATGAGGATAGGATGAGGACGAGGATGAGAATAGGATGTGGATTAGGACGAGGATGAGGATAGGATGAGGACGAGGATGAGAATAGGATGTGGATTAGGACGAGGATGAGGATAGGATGAGGACGAGGATGAGAATAGGATGTGGATTAGGACGAGGATGAGGATAGGATGAGGACGAGGATGAGAATAGGATGTGGATTAGGACGAGGATGAGGATAGGATGAGGACGAGGATGAGAATAGGATGTGGATTAGGACGAGGATGAGGATAGGATGAGGACGAGGATGAGAATAGGATGTGGATTAGGACGAGGATGAGGATAGGATGAGGACGAGGATGAGAATAGGATGTGGATTAGGACGAGGATGAGGATAGGATGAGGACGAGGATGAGAATAGGATGTGGATTAGGACGAGGATGAGGATAGGATGAGGACGAGGATGAGAATAGGATGTGGATTAGGACGAGGATGAGGATAGGATGAGGACGAGGATGAGAATAGGATGTGGATTAGGACGAGGATGAGGATAGGATGAGGACGAGGATGAGAATAGGATGTGGATTAGGACGAGGATGAGGATAGGATGAGGACGAGGATGAGAATAGGATGTGGATTAGGACGAGGATGAGGATAGGATGAGGACGAGGATGAGAATAGGATGTGGATTAGGACGAGGATGAGGATAGGATGAGGACGAGGATGAGAATAGGATGTGGATTAGGACGAGGATGAGGATAGGATGAGGACGAGGATGAGAATAGGATGTGGATTAGGACGAGGATGAGGATAGGATGAGGACGAGGATGAGAATAGGATGTGGATTAGGACGAGGATGAGGATAGGATGAGGACGAGGATGAGAATAGGATGTGGATTAGGACGAGGATGAGGATAGGATGAGGACGAGGATGAGAATAGGATGTGGATTAGGACGAGGATGAGGATAGGATGAGGACGAGGATGAGAATAGGATGTGGATTAGGACGAGGATGAGGATAGGATGAGGACGAGGATGAGAATAGGATGTGGATTAGGACGAGGATGAGGATAGGATGAGGACGAGGATGAGAATAGGATGTGGATTAGGACGAGGATGAGGATAGGATGAGGACGAGGATGAGAATAGGATGTGGATTAGGACGAGGATGAGGATAGGATGAGGACGAGGATGAGAATAGGATGTGGATTAGGACGAGGATGAGGATAGGATGAGGACGAGGATGAGAATAGGATGTGGATTAGGACGAGGATGAGGATAGGATGAGGACGAGGATGAGAATAGGATGTGGATTAGGACGAGGATGAGGATAGGATGAGGACGAGGATGAGAATAGGATGTGGATTAGGACGAGGATGAGGATAGGATGAGGACGAGGATGAGAATAGGATGTGGATTAGGACGAGGATGAGGATAGGATGAGGACGAGGATGAGAATAGGATGTGGATTAGGACGAGGATGAGGATAGGATGAGGACGAGGATGAGAATAGGATGTGGATTAGGACGAGGATGAGGATAGGATGAGGACGAGGATGAGAATAGGATGTGGATTAGGACGAGGATGAGGATAGGATGAGGACGAGGATGAGAATAGGATGTGGATTAGGACGAGGATGAGGATAGGATGAGGACGAGGATGAGAATAGGATGTGGATTAGGACGAGGATGAGGATAGGATGAGGACGAGGATGAGAATAGGATGTGGATTAGGACGAGGATGAGGATAGGATGAGGACGAGGATGAGAATAGGATGTGGATTAGGACGAGGATGAGGATAGGATGAGGACGAGGATGAGAATAGGATGTGGATTAGGACGAGGATGAGGATAGGATGAGGACGAGGATGAGAATAGGATGTGGATTAGGACGAGGATGAGGATAGGATGAGGACGAGGATGAGAATAGGATGTGGATTAGGACGAGGATGAGGATAGGATGAGGACGAGGATGAGAATAGGATGTGGATTAGGACGAGGATGAGGATAGGATGAGGACGAGGATGAGAATAGGATGTGGATTAGGACGAGGATGAGGATAGGATGAGGACGAGGATGAGAATAGGATGTGGATTAGGACGAGGATGAGGATAGGATGAGGACGAGGATGAGAATAGGATGTGGATTAGGACGAGGATGAGGATAGGATGAGGACGAGGATGAGAATAGGATGTGGATTAGGACGAGGATGAGGATAGGATGAGGACGAGGATGAGAATAGGATGTGGATTAGGACGAGGATGAGGATAGGATGAGGACGAGGATGAGAATAGGATGTGGATTAGGACGAGGATGAGGATAGGATGAGGACGAGGATGAGAATAGGATGTGGATTAGGACGAGGATGAGGATAGGATGAGGACGAGGATGAGAATAGGATGTGGATTAGGACGAGGATGAGGATAGGATGAGGACGAGGATGAGAATAGGATGTGGATTAGGACGAGGATGAGGATAGGATGAGGACGAGGATGAGAATAGGATGTGGATTAGGACGAGGATGAGGATAGGATGAGGACGAGGATGAGAATAGGATGTGGATTAGGACGAGGATGAGGATAGGATGAGGACGAGGATGAGAATAGGATGTGGATTAGGACGAGGATGAGGATAGGATGAGGACGAGGATGAGAATAGGATGTGGATTAGGACGAGGATGAGGATAGGATGAGGACGAGGATGAGAATAGGATGTGGATTAGGACGAGGATGAGGATAGGATGAGGACGAGGATGAGAATAGGATGTGGATTAGGACGAGGATGAGGATAGGATGAGGACGAGGATGAGAATAGGATGTGGATTAGGACGAGGATGAGGATAGGATGAGGACGAGGATGAGAATAGGATGTGGATTAGGACGAGGATGAGGATAGGATGAGGACGAGGATGAGAATAGGATGTGGATTAGGACGAGGATGAGGATAGGATGAGGACGAGGATGAGAATAGGATGTGGATTAGGACGAGGATGAGGATAGGATGAGGACGAGGATGAGAATAGGATGTGGATTAGGACGAGGATGAGGATAGGATGAGGACGAGGATGAGAATAGGATGTGGATTAGGACGAGGATGAGGATAGGATGAGGACGAGGATGAGAATAGGATGTGGATTAGGACGAGGATGAGGATAGGATGAGGACGAGGATGAGAATAGGATGTGGATTAGGACGAGGATGAGGATAGGATGAGGACGAGGATGAGAATAGGATGTGGATTAGGACGAGGATGAGGATAGGATGAGGACGAGGATGAGAATAGGATGTGGATTAGGACGAGGATGAGGATAGGATGAGGACGAGGATGAGAATAGGATGTGGATTAGGACGAGGATGAGGATAGGATGAGGACGAGGATGAGAATAGGATGTGGATTAGGACGAGGATGAGGATAGGATGAGGACGAGGATGAGAATAGGATGTGGATTAGGACGAGGATGAGGATAGGATGAGGACGAGGATGAGAATAGGATGTGGATTAGGACGAGGATGAGGATAGGATGAGGACGAGGATGAGAATAGGATGTGGATTAGGACGAGGATGAGGATAGGATGAGGACGAGGATGAGAATAGGATGTGGATTAGGACGAGGATGAGGATAGGATGAGGACGAGGATGAGAATAGGATGTGGATTAGGACGAGGATGAGGATAGGATGAGGACGAGGATGAGAATAGGATGTGGATTAGGACGAGGATGAGGATAGGATGAGGACGAGGATGAGAATAGGATGTGGATTAGGACGAGGATGAGGATAGGATGAGGACGAGGATGAGAATAGGATGTGGATTAGGACGAGGATGAGGATAGGATGAGGACGAGGATGAGAATAGGATGTGGATTAGGACGAGGATGAGGATAGGATGAGGACGAGGATGAGAATAGGATGTGGATTAGGACGAGGATGAGGATAGGATGAGGACGAGAATGAGGATGAGGATAGGTTGAGGATAGGATGTGGAGTACAATGAGGATGAGGTTGATAGGACGATGATGAGGATGAGAATAGGATGTGGATTAGGACGAGG
>NC_032028.1:19143455-19171048 GCF_001865875.1 Lupinus angustifolius | reverse complement strand
ATCCTTACTAGGGTACCCCCTAGTTCACGACTTCAAGTCGGATACTTGCCCAACAAGGCATACACAAACAATGCTTTCATACTTTTGTGGAATCATGCTTCTCATCTAAGCCATGATCTCATTCCACAACCTTTATATCACAACACCCCCTACCCAGGTTCATCACATTATTCACCATATCATTTCATTTCAATCTCCAGTAAACTTAATCCTTTCTCGCCCAAGCGAAAGTATTATCGCCCAAGCGAGGCGTCTTCTCGCTCAAGCGAGACCTCTCTCACCCAAGCGAGAGAGTTCCAGAAACTCATAAAAATCCTGGGCTTTCTCGCCCAAGCGAAGCCCTTACTCGCCCAAGCGAGACCTCTTCTCGCTCAACCTCTCTCGCCCAAGCAAGAGAGTTCCATAAATTCGTTAAAATCCTGGGCTTTCTCGCCCAAGCGAAGCCCTTACTCGCCCAAGCGAGGCTTTGTCGCCCAGGCGAGGGAGTTCCATAACCAAAACTTCTCCTCGCCCAATCCCTCGCCCTGTCCTCGCCCAAGCAAGGCTGTGCTCACCCAGGCGAGAGTTTCTCGCCCAAGCGATAGGGACTTGGACATAATACCAATCTTGCCCTTTTTGACAACTGAAACACATTCAAACATGGTTTTTCAAACACCTGCACTCAGAAAAGTTCCTAACAACATTCATATACAATATTCAACATATTTCATCAACAATCATATATATTCAAAAGCATTCAAACTTAAAAATCTTGGGTTTCTTAAAACTCAAGTTAACTTCAAAACCTTTGAGATGGTTTAGGAGATCCGGGTGTCATATTCGGACACCACTATGTCACGATGTGTTCTCTCTCACCTTAATGAAGCGCTGCTTTAACTCGTCAACTAAGGGTGGTTTGGTTTCAAGGTTCGAACACCGAAATCTTCGTAACTACCACAATAAAAATCCGTTAGTTTCCGATATTTCTAAAATCGTTACTAAAATACTTAAAATCATTTCTCTTTTTCCACATCGTGATCATACATCCTTTTTATTCATCCGGTCCAATATCACATGTTCTTGACCATCCTTTTTCATCGAAAGTTCGTTCACGATTTCCATCCATTTTTAAAGGTACGGTTTTTAGTAAAACTACATATTCCGATTTAAGATATTCTTTGATAATCTTACCACTTTAAAGTAAGTTATTCAAAGTATCATTTAAGAGTTTTATAAGGCATTCATGTACTCATAAACTTTAACATCCTTTTTAGTAAAGATTTCTACTTTTTCCAACTTGTTCCAAGCCATGGTTTAAGGCTAACAACAAATAGAATATACATACATTCTCATTTTTCCNAGACATTTTTTGATAATCTTACCATTTTAAAGTAAGTTATTCAATGTATCCTTTAAGAGTTTTATGAGGCATACATGTACTCATAAACTTTAACATCCTTTTTAGTAAAGATTTCTACTTTTTCCAACTTGTTCCAAGCCATGGTTTAAGGCTAACAACAAATAGAATATACATACATTCTCATTTTTCCAAAACACTTCTTAAAGGTTCCTTTGATTTCACCATCATCCCCTTTGGCTAAAACCACAAATTACATGTAATAAAACATTATAACAATTCCATGAACACAAGTGGTTCATGGCTTCAACAAAATATTTTCATAAGTTCAAGAACATCACCATTTTCGGTTTTGAGGAGAAAATGAGTTAGAGAGTGTTTCAGAAAATTTCAACGATTGAATATGTTCTTGACCTACTCATGAACAACATACTTAAATCTCATCAACATCCATTGGTTGAATGTTGAGAGATCAAGGATTAAAGATGGAAGAAACAAGGAGAAAATGAGAGAAAATGAAGAGGGGATTTACCTTCTCTTAGAAAATTTTGCAAATGGGAGAGTGTGAGAGTGGAGTGTAGAGTGTGGAGTGTTTAATGAGGGAAGGGAAATCAGATTTCCCTCTAGGAAATCATTACAAAATCTCCTAGGGTGGCTAATGATGAGCTCAATAGATATGGGTGAAAGTGATGTGAGATTTGCTTTATGAAAGTCAAATCTCGCATCCCAATGCGAAATGATCACTCCGCGGACACGTGCGATAAACATGCCCGAGTATTATCGGCCACTACTCGATCGGTATTAAAAATCGCCCGATCTTAATATTTGATTAGAATTTCGGATTTCGGCATTTCGAGTGAAAAATATTTAGAAAATAGGTATGAGTGCACTCAGGGTCTATATTCACTTGAAATGAAATTATGAAGCCAACGGCGCAATCGGAATTCGATTCCGAGTTACGGAACTCAAAAACCACTTTTTTGAGCCGTACCGGGTGAGATTCGGCCCCGACAGTGGTCCGAAACCGACTGTCTCCGTAAATCATGAACATTTACCACCAACTTGGAAATAGAATTACAAGACTAAAACTCAACTAGAGTTTCGAAAATTCCCAAAAATTCATGTTCGAAAATATAATTAATAACAATATTAATAAAATCTTATAATTCAAAATCGTAAAATTCGCGGTGTTACAAATATCATAAATCATATTTGCCAACATATTTAAACCTTTGGTGTATCAAGAAAATATTAAGATGTTTTGAGCTAGCCTTGGGCCTGAGGGTAAATGTTCATAAGGGTCCCTTGTTTGCAATAGGGGTTCTTGATTCCTTCATTTCATAAGTGGCCGATTTCTTAGATTGTAAAATTGATTCCATTCCTTTTCTTTACTTCGGGATTCCGATTAGGGCTAATGCTAAATGATTGGCAACTTGGAATGATACTATTGATGTGGTGGAAAAGAGTCTTGCCTCTTGGAAATGCAAGCATATTTATTTTGGAGGAAGGTTGGTTCTTATGAACTCGGTCTTGTCGAATATTCCTTTATACTTTTTTCTCTCTTTACAAAGTTTTGAAGAATATGTTAAGGAAAATCGATAGTATGCAAAGGAATATTTTATGGGGAATAAGAGAAGTAGTAGAGGTATCGCATAGTTGCTTGGTCAGATGTTTGTAAATTAACCGAAATTTCAGGATGGTTTGGGTGTGAGAGATCTATCCCAGTTTAATGAAGCAATATTTAGGAAATGGAGGTGGCGTAGGTTGGAAGAAAAGGATGGTTTTTGGGTCAAGATCCTTGATTCAAAATATGGGGCAGGCTCTTCTAGTGTTATATCTACTTCCTCATCCGCCTCTAGGTGGTGGAAAGATTTGTGCACGGTTGGTTCTAGAGATGGAATAATGGTTCATGGTTCGATGATAACATTTGTAAGAGATAGAGAATGGTAATCAAACCCTTTTTTGGCTGGATATTTGGGTGGGAAATCAAAGTAAAGAGGTATTTCCTTGATTATTTCCCTTAGCCATGAATGGTAGGGCTCACGTAGCAGATTGTGGTGGTTGGAACAATGAAAGTATAGCTTGGGAGATTCAGTAGCGCATGTTAAGCGCCAAATTGTTAAGTAAATTTATATGCTTTTGGGACACTTAGCGCATATTTATGCTGTCATTACATACAATTCTCAATAACTTAGCTAATCTTGTATTGTTCAGGAAATTACTTGTGTTTTTTTGTTTGCAGGTTTAGGAATAATGAACAAAGGAGAAAAAAGAGAAGAATGAGTTTCTGAACAACACAAGCCTCACCCAAGCGAGGGAATGGTCGCTCAAGCCATAATTCAGAAGAAAATCACAAGAAAATATTGATACCCCTCGCCCAAGCGAGGGACTGTCGCCCAGACACCAATTGAAGTCCAAAAACCTAATACCCACTGTTTCTTCCTCGCCCAAGCGAGGGAAGGACATTTTCTCTCGCTCAAGCGAGAATCCTTAGCTTGAGCGAGAGAGTAGCAGTTGGAACTTGATATAGGCAGTTCTGGACAGCAGGGAGGTTATCGAAAAACTTCTGAAGCATTTTTGGCACGAAAATAGAGAGAAACACAGGGAGATTAGGATAGAAATAGTGGAAATGATTCTACTTCGCATTTTTCCTTGTATAATTTCATGATTCGAGCATTGTAATAGCGACAAGGAGTGATTAGATCTTGTTGTGGATTTCGAAATGTAATCTTCTTCTCGTTCATCTCGTTCTTAATGCATGAATTTACTTTGCTACTAATTTATTGTTCCTGGGTTCAAGTTTAATTGGGAAATTAAACTTGACATTGAACCTGGATCATCTTCCTTCATACATCATTGCTCTAGAAATGGACAATGATGCATGAATTGTTTTTACATGGAACTTAATGCTAGTTAATCGGTCAAATATCCAAGGAATTGGTATTTGAGTGATTATCTAAGAATTTTACACTCAAGGGATTGATGTGAATGATTTGAATGATATGTGCATATGAATCAGTAACTTCACAAGTTACTTGGAATTGAATCCATGGATGTCAATGGGAAAGAACGATGCATTTTGATCCCACTTTATTTTAATTGTTTTTAGTTCAATTTATGATTTTTCACAACCAAATACAAAATTTTATAAAAACATCGTTGTAAATATATACTCAACTTATTCTTATAGGAATTAGTGTAAATCTAGTTTGGTCCCTAAGAACGATATCCCAGTATTTTACTGGATTTTACTAATTGGATGACACAGTGCACTTGCCGTTCCATAAATATCTAACAAGTTTTAGGCGCCGCTGCCGGGGAGCAATGAGCGATTTAAATTAGTTCTTTATAGAGTTTATTGAGTTTTTTACATAGTTATTCTTTAATTCTTTGTAGTATAGTGTAAACCCTTGTGCTAACCTTTGATGTAGTCTTCTTATTTATGCTTTTGCGAGGTAAATCTAAATAAGAGCAACTACAATACAATCAAGAGATTGAGAAGTCTGCTAAAAGTAACTAGAAGAAAGCAAAAGAGAAGAGACAGCAAGGTCTCAGGAAGCACAATGTAGCTCTAAACCGGCTACAGTTCCTATAGTTTTATAATCTCAGTCAGAGAAGATGGAGAATGTCGATAATGCTACTAATAATAATCCAAGGCCTAATCCTCCAAGGAGGACGTTAGGAGATTATGTCATGTATCAAGGTCCTCGGCATTACTCAAGCATTGTGATTCCACACACCGCTAGGACAATGGAAATAAAGCCAGCATACCTGAATCTAGTCAGTACTCATCAGTTCATGGGCAAGGATTATGAAGATCTATATGCTCACCTGGACAATTTCTAAGAGCTAGTGGCCACTATGGGGTATTCTGACACCAAGAGGGAAGCTGCATACTGGATGTTATTTCCATTTTCCCTCTTTGGTGAAGCTAGGGAATGGCTAAAATCATATCCAACCCAAAGCTTGACCAATTGGAGTGATCTGGAAACAAAGTTCTTGACAAGATTTTTCCCTTCGACGAGGTATGTGCATGCAAAGTTTGAAATCTCAACATTCAGACAAGGTGATAAGGAAGCTTTTATGAGGCATAGAAGCGTTTCGAGATGTTGCTGAGGGAATGTCCCAACCATGGGTTTGAGGATGTTGACCAACTAAACATCTTTTGTAATGGGTGGAAGCCAAAGACTAAGATGATATTGGATGTCGCAGCTGGTGGCACCATGTTAGCGGTGGATGCTTCATAAGCCACCAGAATTATTACTGCATTATCTTCTACAGATCGGCATACTCAACATAATAGAAGGACAATACAAAAGAGAGGGGTGTTGGACTTGACTACTTTTGATGCCATTATGGCTCAAAACAAAATTATGACACAGCAGATTGAGGCACTTACAAAGCAAATGTCCAAGTTGCCTCAACAATTGAATGTGGTACAGACTCCTTCTGTTCATCAACAGGTGCTATACTGTGAGTTTTGTGGGGGTGATCATGTTACTGGTCATTGCTTAGTGCCTACAGACACATAAGCATAAGAGGTTCAGTATGTTAACAATCAACCTCGTAAGGCTAATTTCCCTAAGAACCCTTCGTTGAACAATCAGTTTTCACAAGGTTGGAGGGGAAACCAGAATCAGAATTTTGGGTAGAGGCAGGAAGCAGGACCATCTAATAGACAACCACCATATCAACCATCTTATCAGCAAGGCCCACATCCACCATTTACATGAGAGGCAGACAAAGTTGAAAGAAACATTGGAGAAGTTTATGCAAGTCTCTATTTCAAACTAGAAAAATACTAATGCTTCTATCAAAAATTTGGAGACTCAGGTGGGTCAGTTAGCTAAGAAAATGGCAGAACAAAATTCAGATCGACAGCAATTCTCCGCCAACACTCAAACCAATTCAAAAGAAAACTGCAAATCTATCACTACTAGAAGTGGTAAGGTCATTGGTAAAGGTATTGGTAAGAACTTAGCTGTTGAGGAAGAGGTTCTGAGAGAGACTGAAGTTGAAAGATCAGATAAGGTAATCAGAGAGACACAAAAGGATGAAGTGGTACATGATGAGGAAGGGGTTGTCACTAATGAGGATGATATAAGGGAAAACAGTGATGAGAGGAAGGGTGACCTACCTCAGTTGAAGGATCTCCCTTATCCAAAGAGACATTCCAAGAAAGATAAGGAGCAACAATATGCTAGGTTCTAAGATTTATTCAAGAACCTCCAGATCAACATTTCATTCATGGGGGCGATGGAACAAATGCATGTTTATGCTAAATTCATGAAGGACTTGTTGACAAAGAAAATAACGTTTTCGGAAGAGATAGTGACCTTAGAAGCTGGGTGCAGTGCTATCATTCAGAAGTCTTTGCCTGAGAAGACTAAAGATCTGGGCAGCTTCACTATTCCAGTCACTATTGGTGAATTATCTGTGGGAACTGCACTTCTTGATTTGGGTGCCAACATTAATTTGATGCCCCTTTCTATGCTGAAAAGAATTGGGGATTTGGAGATCAAGCCTACCAGGATGACCTTGCAACTTGCTGATAGATCTGTCAAGTATCCTTATGGTGTTGCATAGGATTTTTTGGTGAAGGTAGATGGGTTGGTCTTTCCTGTGGATTTTGTCAAGAAGACTGCTCGGGTTATTATTGATGTTGATGATGGAAAGTTGAAGGGAACAGTTGAAGACCAAGAGGTTAATTTTAATGTTTTTGAAGTTATGCAGCATCCGAGGGTAAAGCAACATTGCTTTCGGGTGGATGTCATTGAGGACTTATTCATGTTCGATGACATTCATTTGAATAGGAGTAGTCCTTTGGAGAAGGTATTGATGGGAGATCTAAAAGGAAACAGTATGGAGGAGGATAAGATGATCAAGACATGTTTGGAAGAATTAGATGGAGTTGAAAATACTTCCTTCACATTTGAAGTATGTATTCTTAGAAGAAGGATGGCAGAAACTGGTAATCATCAGCAGTGCCCTTTCATGTGATGAAAAACAACTATTAATTGGGGTGCTGAGGAAGAATGCAGGGGCGATAAGGTGGACACTAGCTAATTTGAATGGAATCAGTCCATCTTATTGCATGCATAAGATCCATATGGAAGAGGATTACAAACTGGTGGCGTAACCTCAAAGGCATCTTAATCCCACTATGAAGGAAGTGGTGAAGAAGGAAGTGATGAAATTATTAGATGTTAGGATGATTTATCCCATATATGATAGTAAGTGGGTTAGTCTTGTTCAGGTGGTCCCAAAGAAGGGGGTATGAATGTGGTTAGGAATGACAAGGATGAATTAATCCCGATCAGAATAGTCAATAGATGGTGTATGTGCATTGATTACTGGAAACTGAACCAGGCTACTCACAAAGATCACTTTCCTCTGCCATTCATAGACCAAATGATTGAGAGATTGGCTAGACAAGAATTTTAATGTTTCTTGGATGGATATTCAGGCTATAACCAAATCACTATGGATCCCCAAGACCAGGAAAAAACAGCTTTCACTTGTCTTTTTCGAGTCTTCGCATACAGGAAGAGGTCATTTGGACTATGCAATGTACTGACAACATTTTAGAGGTGTATGTTAGCTATTTTTTCTGATCTTGTGGAACAGTACATTATGGTTTTTATGGATGGCTTCTTGGTCTTCGGGTCGTCATTTGAGAGCCACTTGGCAAATCTAGACATCGTTCTGCAACGATGTGTTGAGACAAACATGGTACTGAACTGGGAGAAGTGTCACTTCATGGTGACTGAGGGAATGGTCTTGGGACACAAGATCTCTTCTAGGGGAATCGAAGTGGACAAGGCGAAGATTGAGGTCATCAAGGACCTTCCACTACCACTTAATGTCAAGGGAATTCGGAGTTTCCTTGGGCATGCAGGTTTCTATAGAAGTTTTATCAAAGACTTTTCTAAAATAGAAAAGCCACTTAATAATCTTCTCAACAAAGATACTATTTTTAAATTTGATGTTGAGTGTGCCAAATCTTTTGAAACATTGAAACAAAAACTGATTTCTGCTCCTGTTATAGTAGCGCCCGACTGGCATCTTGATTTCGAACTTATGTGTGATGCTAGTGACTATGTCATCGGTGCGGTACTAGGACAGCGAAAGGCTAAAGTTTTCCATGTTATACACTATGCTAGTAAGGTATTCAATGAGGCACACAAGTTAACTATGCCACCACATAATAAGAACTACTAGCTATAGTGTATGCCTTGGAGAAATTTAGATCATATTTGATTGGCTCCAAAGTCATATTTTTTGCTGATCATGTTGCTATAAAATACTTTATAACTAAATCGGACTCCAAGCCGAGATTGTTGCGTTGGATTTTGTTATTGCAAGAATTCGACTTGGTGATCAAGGATAAAAAGGGGAGCAAAATTTGTGTAGCAGATCATCTGTCGAGACTGGTCAATCAAGAGATAACAGTGAGAGAGTCAGAGGTGGTGGAGGAGTTTCCCGATGAGAAGCTTCTCTTGGTTCATGAAAGGCCATGGTTTGCTGACATGACTAACCTTAAAGTTGCGGGGGTAATTCCCGAAGAGTTGTCGTGGCACCAAAAGAAAAGATTCTTGCAAGAGTCCCGTCAGTATGTGTGAGACGACCCTCATCTTTTTAAGACTGGGTCAGATGGACTATTGAGAAGGTATCTATCCACATAAGAGGCTAAGAGCATCCTATGGCATTGTCACAGTTCACCATACGGAGGTCACTTTAATGGAAAGAGGACAACTGAAAAAGTCCTCCAATCTGGCTTCTACTGAACTTCTAAATTCAAGGATGCACATCAGTATGCATAATAGTATGATAAATGACAAAGATCATGCATGATCTCCAAGAGGAATGAAATGTCATTGACAAACATTCAGGAAATTGAGGTGTTTGATTGATGGGGAATTGACTTCATGGGACCATTTCCACCGTCGTGCTCACAAGTATACATTCTGGTGGCGGTGGATTATGTGTCCAAATGGGTAGAGGTCGTAGCTGCACAAAAGGATGATGCTAAGACTGTGATCAAGTTTTTGAAGAGGAATGTATTCAGTCGGTTTGGCACATCTCGGGTACTTCTTAGTGATGTAGGATCACATTTCTGCAATGCACAATTGGAGAAGGTCCTACAACACTACGGGGTCCGACACAAGGTACCATCATCTTATCATCCGCAAACAAATGGACAACCGAAGGTGCGCAATCGAGAGATCAACATAATTTTGGAAAAAACTGTGTCAATCACAAGGAAGAATTGGTTTCTTCGATTGGATGATGAACTATGGGCTTACCGGACAGCATTCAAAGCACCCACTAGATTATCCCCATTTTAGCTGTTATATAGGAAGGCTTGTCATTTTCCTGTAGATCTTGAGTATAAAGCATTATGGGCCCTCAAGTTTTTCAATCTGGATCCCATAGCAGCAGGTGACCAAAGGAAACTTTAGTTGCAACATTTGGAGGAGATGAGGCTCACTACTTATGAATCTTCCAAATTATACAGAGAGAAGGTCAAGTTGTATCACGATCGATAGATCGGTCAAAAAGAGTTTCGGGTGGGTCAGAGTGTGCTACTGTTCCACTCCCGGATTAAGTTGTTTCCGGGAAACTGAGGTCTAAATGGTCAGGACTCTTCCTAATTAAGGAAGTTAAATCGCATGGAGCGATCGAATTGCAAGACCCATCATCTCAAAGAAGCTGGGTAGTCAATGGCCAAAGGGTGAAACCTTACTTGGGTGGTGATGTTGAGCAGCTCACCACAATCATCAACTTATCATATGCGTAACAGAACAGGCGTCGAGCTAATGACGTTAAACAAGCGCTAACTGGAAGGCAGTCCAGCTTTATTTTTCTGTTACTTAGGTTGTAATATGTGTGTAAAAAAAGAGGAATATCTAGGCAATTCTCGCCCAAGCGAGGGACACATCACCTAGGCGAGGCGGGTAAGCTTTCAATGACACGTCCCTCGCTCAAGCGAGAAATCCCTCGCTCAAGCGAGGAAGGTGACCTTCTAGTACCAGGTCCCTCACTCCGGCGAGGAAGTCCTCGCTCAAGCGATCTTAAATTTGTTGTTTTCTATCTATTTCTCACCCAAGCGAGAGTCCCTCGCCCGGGCGAGGGTGACAGACCTTACATGTTTTGAGTTGCTCATCTAGGTGAGAGTCCCTCGCCCGGTCGAGAGGGCACAAGTTTCCTTTTAAAAAGGGGGTGTGGGGTTCATTCCCTCACATCCCCATTAGAAAGAAACAAAAGCAACTCATAGCTCGTGCCCTCTCAAAGAGTTTGAATCACATTCGTTGCATCATCTAGTTCACACACTCCCAAGCATCATGAGTGGATTATAAGTGCAATTTTTATTTCATTATCTTCTTATGTGTGTGTTATGTTAAATTTCAATGGTTTTAGGCACATTTAGGATAGATTAGGCGCTCTTGATGCTACATTGTTGTTATTTGTCATTACATTGTATTATGGAACTATGAGTGACATCGTTAAGAGAATCTGGGTTTCTAAGCGGGAAACCCTAGTTTATTTCATAACTGTGACATTCATGCATGATTATAATGTTCATTGTCGTTGTTTGTGGTAATGTCATTGATTGTTGTTTTGATGTATTACAAGAGAAAAAGGCAGTGGCTCAAAAGAACCCCCTCCTAAGAAGTTGGAAAGAGCATCAAATTCACAGGCCCCCTCAGAATTTGACTGCGCTACATTCAGAAAGAAAATGAAATATGAACAATATACCATTCTCCTCAACTGGGTTTTCGTTCATGAAAGAAGGGTCCAAATGGAAACAGATGAATACCCCATTTTCACAAAACCCTTGACAGAGCTGAAATGGTGGGCATTGGCCACACCAACTGACAAGTTTGACCTAGGTGTCGTTCATGAATTCTATGCCAATGCCTACCCACTAGAGGGGGAAGAATTTGCATACAAGTCGTGGGTCAGGGGGAAGACCATCCTATTTGACAGAGATACTGTCAATGATATGCTAAACAACCCATTTGAAGCACGGGAGGGGGACTTATGGCAGTTTTATAATGTTGAAGTCAATGGCGAGTTCACTAGCGGAGCCACTGCTACACTATTGTATGTGGCTGGAAGATCATTGATGAGCAATATATTACACACTATTCATAACCTTAATTTAGCATGATTGGTGATTCTTGGTGCCTAATTGACTTTGTTTCACATGGTTTAGTGTTTTAGACTTTATTGGACTAATATTCCTAAAATGAGTTAATTTGGGATTATTTGGCCTGATTAAATCTATCATCATTTTCGATCAAATTCGGCGCCGCTGCCGGGGATTATCGGTTCTTTTCAGAGGTTCTCAGTAGCGTTTAGTGTGTGTCTTAGAATAACCATTCTGTTTGGGTTCCAAAATTCGCCTATAGCATTCACCGTTTTGCTGTTTGCTCTCTTGTTCAGCTACTCGCGTGTTGGTTGGTTCGGGTGCATGTTACTTTGTTTAATATAGTTGCGGCTGGAATTTTTGCATGGTACTTTGTTTCCACACTTCTTTCATCACACACTGAATACTGGATGCATCATAGCCAATCGCCTTGCTGCTGGTCGTGAGATACGAACAAGTGGTGACTAGTTTTACCGTTGATTTTCTGTTTTTGGCATAACTTTGGAATCTTTGATCAGAATTGGACATATTATATATGCATTTGGGGTAGAAAAATGAGACGATTCTTTCTCTACAAACTGCGTCTGTAGAAGCCCATCGAGCATGAGCCAAACCCTATTCTCAGGAAATCCCACCCCCTGGATCCCTTTCGAGCCAGGAAATACTCCAGGCGCGCCTCTGGATAAAAAAGAGGTGCAACACGAGGACTTCCCAGGAGGTCACCCATCCTAGTACTACTCTCGCCCAAGCACGCTTAACTGCGGAGTTCTGATGGGATCCGGTGCATTAGTGCTGGTATGATCGCACCTGCAAGTACACGCGCTGACGGACGATATATTACACAATTCGTAACCTTAAACTAGCATGATTGATGATTCTTCGTGCCTAATTGACTTTGTTTCACATGGTTTAGTGTTTTAGACTTTATTGGACTAATATTCCTAAAATGAGTTAATTTGGGATTATTTGGCCTGATTAAATCTATCATCATTTTCGATCAAATTCGGCGCCGCTGCCGGGGATTATCGGTTCTTTTCATACAACACCAATAGTGACGGACAACCCCTTCGGATCTATAAGAAGCACATGACCACTCTGGCTCAGGTCTGGATGATTTTCTTGCTCCACAACGTGATTCCAAACAGTCACGTGTAATCTCTACCCCTATCTAATTGTTGTCTCATCTATGCCATCTTGAAGGACATGACGATTGATGTGGCTAAGATCATTGTGTGGGAGATGTACAAGACTGTAGTCCGGACTGTGGGAAGAAGGTATCTTTGGGGTTCCGATCATTGATCACTAAACTCTATTCTCAGGTAAACAGAACTGAGAAGATCAAACCCCCGATCACCCTGCAGTACATCAGCCACAACTGCAAAGAGGAGTCCGATCCTCAGCAGGGTGACAGACAGCTAGGGGCACCTCATCATCAGTCATCTCCAATTCAGCCACCACCATTCCCACCATAGCAACCATAGATGCCTCATTCGGCACCATCTTAGGAGCTGCCTATCCATGATCAACTCAATCAGCTTAGATTGCATATGGAGCACCTCGAGCTCTAGAATGAGATGATTCGGCAAGGGCAGGTGTTCCATCACCAAGGGATGTTTGCTGCATTCCAGTCCTTGGTTTCGGGGAACCAAATCTGGGGGTCCACAAACACTTTTACCCAGCAGTTCCCTTGACCTAGGGTTAGGCCTATCTTTCCAGATGGGGCAAGACCTTCTGGAACCACTAGAGATGGTACAGCCGCAGAGGGTGATGATCATGAAGATGATGAAATGGATTTCATACTCTGATGAGCCTGTGGGTTGAAATTTGTTCCTCTAGTTTGTTCCTCTAGTTTGTTGTTGTTTATGTTTCAATATTTAGGATGTATGTGTAGGATTGTTTAGGATGTATACATAGCATTGTTTAGGATGTATGTTTAGGACCATTTTTTAGAATATATGTTTATGATGTAGGAGTAATTGTTATGTGTTTTGCTTCTGTATGTTGTTTGTTTGTTTCAAGTTCTGTAACAAAATCTGTCATCAATTAAATTATGTCTAGTTAAATGTGTGTCCACTGTTGTCCAATTATGTTGTGCTAGAAACATGTGAATGAAATTTTGGGATAAGACTCTGTGATTGTAAATGATTTGGGTTATGAGGTTTGAATGTTTCGGGATGTGGATGTTGATTCAGACACAGACCGAATAGGTTGAATATTGAGCAGTTTAGTCAAAGGATAAAGCCTATACTCGGGTGAGAGAGTGCACCCAAACACAGATGAGTGTCTTTGCTGAATTTCACCAATGAACTTTGCCTGATTTTTTATTGTCATTAAGCAGGGAAAAGCATGGAAATGATTAAGGCTTAGTTTAGGATAGCTGAACTACAGCCAGAAAGCCTACCCGGATGAATTATGCACTTGATTTTGTTAGCCCTTTTGAGCTGAAAAGTTTTTTATGAAAATTATGCACCAAAACCACATCAAAATGTATCAATCTCCATACACGTGGAGAGAGATCATTAGTGCATATGAGTCTTGTTGGGTAATGTGAATGAAGTCTGTGTTTATGTGGGTAGTGAAATATAAAAGGCTCATTTTTCATCCATGTGTTAAATGGTAAAACATGAAGCAATAGAAAGAACGAAATAAGTGAAAAATAAGTCATGCGAGAAAGTAGTGACTCAAAAGAAAAGATTCGGTTGAAGAAGGAGAATCCAATGATTGATAGGAAAGAACATGGTACAAAGAAATTGGAAAGGAAACACGAGAAGAAAAGGTAAGTATGCACTAATGGTCCACCACCCTTCTTGAATCCTAAAAAAAACCAATATTATTTGTAGCCAAGCCTCATTACAACCTGGTGAAGTCCTTAAGATCCATGATTGAATATGTGTACATGGGTTGATAGAACTAAAAGGCAAAGTCAAATTGTTTGGGGTCCAGCAAAGAGATGAGTAAAAGACATAACCTGTGAGATCGAGAGAGTTCCTTTGATTGAACTGAGTAGTTATTCTTGCTACTCTGTTTGAAATTGAACTGCATGTGCATTCTGTTATTAGTTGGAACTTGGTCCACTATGATTGATCATGAAACAGGTCTTTGCGAACAATGAATGATTCTAGCCACGCCATGATTGGATGAATGATAATTTTTGAAAAAACAGATACTTTGAACGGAGCTGCATTTTGTTATTGTGCTTGAGGACAAGCAAGATTCTAGGTTGGAGGAAGTTTGTTAAGTGCCAAATTGTTAAGGAAATTTATATGTTTTTAGGGCACTTAGCGTGTATTTATGCTATCATTACATACAATTCCCAATAACTTAGCTAATCTTGTATTGTTTAGGAAACTACTTGTGTTTCGTTGTTTGCAAGTTTAGGAATGATGAACAAAGGAGAAAAAAGAGAAGAATGAGTTTCTGAACAGCACAAGCATCGCCCAAGCGAGGGATTGGTCGCTCAAGCCATAATTCAGAAGAAAATCACCAGAAAATACTGATACTCCTTGCCCAAGCGAGGGACTGTCGCCCAGGCGCCAATTGAAGGCCAAAAACCTGATACCCATTGTTTCTCCCTCGCCCAAGCAAGGGAGCCTCGCTCAAGCGAGGACACCTCACCCAAGTGAGGGCACCTCACCCAAGTGAGGTGTTCAAGCGAGGGAAGGACATTTTCTCTCGCTCAAGCAAGAATCCTTAGCTTGAGCAAGAGAGTAGCAGTTGGAACTTGATATAGGCAGTTCTGGACAGTATGGGAGGTTATCGAAACATTCTTGAAGCATTTTTGGCACGAAAATTGAGAGAAACACAGGGAGATTAGGATAGAAATCGTGGATACGATTCTACTTCGCATTTTCCTTGTATAATTTCATGATTCGAGCGTTGTAATAGCGAGAAGGAGTGATTAGATCTTGCTGTGGGTTTTGAAATGTAATCTTCTAACCTTTGTACTCTTGGATTCGATTCGATTCCATTGTAATTGTTATTTATTTTTGGGAAGTTCATCCCGTTCTTAATGCATGAATTTATTTTGCTACTAATTTCTTATTCTTGGGTTCAAGTTTAATTGGGAAGTTAAACTTGACATCAAACCTGGATAATCTTCCTTCATACATCATTACTCTAGGAATGGACAATGATGCATGAATTGCTTTTACATGGAACTTAATGCTAGTTAATCGTCAAATATCTAAGGAATTGGTATTTGAGTGATTATCTAAGGATTTTACACTCAAGGGATTGATGTGAATGATTTGAATGATATGTGCATCTAAATCAGTAACTTCACAAGTTACTTGGAATTGAATCCATGGATGTCAATGGGAAAGAACGATGCATTTCGATTCGAATTTATTTTAATTGTTTTTCGTTCAATTTATGATTTTTCACAACCTAATACAATATTTTATAAAAACATCATTGTAAATATATACTCAATTTATTCTTGTAGGAATTAGTGTAAATCTAGTTTGCTCCCTAAGAACGATATTCTAGTATTTTACTGGATTTTACTACTTGGATGATATGGTGCGCTTGTCGTTCCATAAATATCTAACATCGCAAGGATTTGTTGCATAGAGAAAAGACTTCGGTTGCTCATTTGTATGAATTTTTTGCAACACCATTCTTACATAAGAGATAGCTTGGACAAGTGGAAATTGAGTGTTGATGCTTCTAGAGCCTATGTGGTGAAATATGCTTATCTTATCTACTTTGATTCATCTCATCTACCTAGAGGTAATTATTTATTAAAGTCTTGGATTAATTGTGTGCAATCAAAAATATGTTGTTTCGTTTAGAAACTCATTAGGAATAGACTACCCACAAAGGTAGAGTTATTCAAAAAGCATTGTTATATCCGTGAATGAGGAGATAAAGTGTGTTATTTGTAAGACTCATGATGAATCTAGTAAGCATCTTTTCCTTAGTTGTGAGTTTGCTTCTGTTGTATGGACATATGTTTATTCTTGATTACAAGTTAGACGAACTCTACAACTATTTTTTATTCCTTGAATATGCATGATGATATTGGTAGACCATCTAAAGAGGTAAGTATTGGAGGATGTTGTAGTTTATTGTGGTGTGGTCTATATGGGTTATGACAAATGATCTAATCTTTTCTCAAAAGGAGGTGAGCTATGTACATATTTTGGATTTGATTCAAGCAAGATCCTAGACTTGGTTCCTTTCAAAAATTGGTCCAACTTCCTTAGTGTTCTCTAATTGATATATTGATCCAAAGTATTGTATTTTTATGTACTCAAAAAATATTTCTAATTGATCTTTGCTTGTATTGGGTTAGCATCGTTTGTCCTACTTTTAATACAATTTGCTTATGGGAGGAAACAAATTGAGCCTAAAATCATTCATATGCCATCATCCAACAACTAACCTTTTTGACACTTGATTTTTATCATAAATACTATCAACACACAATATTCAGATGGGTTTCAAGGAGGGGAATCATTCCAGCTGGTAGTTTCTCTCCTTCAAAGATATTTATATATTTAAGAACTTCCCAACCTAATATGGATTGTCTTCAGTTACGTATGAACAAAATCATTAACAAACAAGGAAAATATACTTGTGTGGCTTCAAATTAGACACTAGGTCGCTACAGTGCTTCCCTTTGCCCTATATATCTCTCATTCAGCTCTAAGTCCAAGCATCGCAATGGAAGGTTCCTCAGGTGTTAAAAAAGGTGCATGGAGTAAGGAGGAAGATGACCTTCTCAGGGCGTGTGTGCAACAATATGGGGAAGGAAAATGGCACCTTGTGCCTAAACGAGCAGGTAATATTCCTTTATGATAATTATGACTATTAATTGTTTATATTTCAAGAATATATTTTGTTTAAGAGAAGCCCAATCTTGTTTGTTTTCACTCTCCGTTTGTCTTTGACATTATTTTCCCATTGCTTTTGGCTAATCATAATCTATCGAACGTATTTTAGTCATTATTTAAACTAAATAAAGTTGTAATTTTCTGTTCTAATGGTATCTATCCTCGATACCATAATCACTCATCAAATATTTATATTTATAATATACATATATATATATATATATATATATATATATATTTCTTATAATGTCCACAAAAGCTGTAAACTGAGGTGGATGAATTATCTAAAACCAGATCTAAAAAAGTTTGCTGATGATGAAGTTGAATTGATGATACGTTTACATAATCTTCTGGGAAATAGGTTTATCATGTTCATATACTCATGTTTCTACTTTTTGTTTATGCATATTATTTATTTACCACATTATTATTCTATCTAGTTGTCAAGGCGGACTATTGCCAACCAGAATTAGCACATCCGATTAAACCTTAATACTTTTGGTAAAAGAAATATAAACTTCATCATAAATCCTTACTAGGTTAATGGTCCATGGTATACTCTAAATAAATATAGTTTGCAGAAACAATGGTTCTACATTTTATTTCCCCATCAAACTATTCAGTTTATAACATTTTTTTTACAAGTAAAATAGAGCAACTTTGTACTTTGAAGAGGTATTTCCCTCCCTCAGTATATTAAGAGCCATCGACTATATTGATATATAAAAATAAATGTACAAATAATACACCTCAATCACTAATATATGTGTATCACTCTTCTAATATAGCATAAACTGGTTTTTAGTTACTAAAATAATAAAGACATAATGTTTAGTTTTTTTTTTCAGAATTGGTTTCGTAAATAAGTATAGACTACACATGGACAAAGATCATCTGTCCTATTTTTTTATCCTCATCTAATGAAAAAATAATACTTAATTAAAAAAATTCTAAACACATAAATTATGTGCAAATGTAAACTTCTTTTTGTGTGTAGATGGTCTCTCATTGCTGGAAGGCTTCCAGGAAGAACTTCTAATGATGTGAAAGACTATTGGAATACTCATATTCAAAAGAAGCTATCATCTCAAGATGAAAATATTAATGTAAGACCAAAGGAAATAGTGGCGGAATCTCATGTTGCGATAAAGCCTCAACCTCGAAAAATTTCAACAAAAATGACCTTCTTAATGTATACTGAAGATCAGTATGGGGACAAAGAGTTCATTACCAATCAATGACACATGCTGGTTGGGTGAGTCAAATTGGATGCTCCTGGATTACCTTAGTTCATTAACAATAAAATTGGACGACATTATTAAGGTAGATCAATGTTAAGTGAAGATTCCTTTGATAACAATTTGAGGGAATCATAATCTTGCACTATTTGTGTGCTAGTGTGTATGTATATGACTCATTAGTATGTAAAGTATTGTATATTTACCTACTTTTGGATCTATTTCATTAATAATGAAAAACAAATTTTTATATTACTATAATTAATAAATTGAAAATTATAATTTATATTATTATTACTTCGTCCCATCCAATTAACTGTCTTATGTCCCTCATTATTTGCCTTATGGCATTATTATGGGATGTTGGCTTGTGAAGTGGGTACATGGTCTACAATTTTGTGACTTCGAGAACAAGGTCGTGTAGCTCACACAATCTAGTTGTGTTCCACTTGAACATGAGAACAACCTTCACTTTCATGAATATTTTTTTCTTTAAGAAATCTATTACATTGCTGCTTCAAACTTCTATTAAAAAATTATTTGTTCTGATCCCCTCTTTAAGCTAGTGTTTATTCGACTTCTGTCTTCTACTCTCTAGTATGCTTCAGCATCCTTGCTTAGAGCTATATGATTATGGAACATCATTCTCTCCTTTGTTGAGTTTCAATATTATTTGGTTTTAGTTGTGTTTTATTGGGATTTAGTCGTGGTTGGGATTTATGGGAAATGCAGCCACAATTGCAATCATACCTTATTATTGAGACTCCTAAAACGGTAATATTGGTGTCACAAATGTAGCTATAAAGTACAAGTTAAAACGCCTGATCTGCGATTAAAGTTTGTTGTGCCTTTAATTTTTCTTATATCAATATTATAGTCACACATTTCTAACCATGGCATTGTTTGATCTTTTGTCATCAATTATGGACGATACTAAATGCATAGACATTAGATAAATGAAAACAAGTATTCCATTCCCTCGCATAATCAACAAACTAAACAGAGCTTCATAATATATTCCCTTTGTCACGCTTCCAAAGCATTCTTATGAAAACTATATTGTACCGAACCAATCCTTAAATGGGCATAGTATATCAATTATATTAGTCAACAATCATACATGTCAAAACTAGTAATAGGTGGTTTTCGTTTAAACTGTATTAATTATATTGGTCAATTTTTATTTAAAATTATAATTTTCTATAAAAGTAACTTAATTTTTTACCAAAATATTGTTACGAAAGACCAAACACACAATTACTGCTTTTGTTATTATTTCTAAATCATTATTTTACCACCGGATCACACTTTTATTTTAACAGATGATATAAATAAAATTATTTATCACAATTTTTATTAATTTTTAACATTAATGTTAGTTTAATAGTTATATATATTTAACTTCGCTGATATGTTGTTTAATTACTGAATCATTGGTTATTTATTATATCACCATATTAATATCCTGATTGTTTTAATAACCGGTACAATATTAATAACATTGTTACAAAGAAACCCCGCTCGTCATTCTGAACTTCCTGAACTACCACTCAGCCTTTTTCATCCTCAAAGTAGACCTCATTAAGCATTTACTTAGAATCCACATCTATAGCCACGACTCTAGGAAAGTATTAAGTAGTATAATAATTATTTAATAGGATTGTAGAAGGTTTTGGATTTAGTATTCTTGCCAATAGCGCTGGAATGTAGGAAATTCCTAGAAGGGTTACAATCCTTAAAGAATACCTCGTTGCAATAGATTGTGAAATCACTAAGATAAACATTATCAAGTCTGGATGAAGTAACCGCCTAACTTTATAAAAGTTCTTGACTTTGCTATCCAGCACCTATAATTAGGCTAGTTGTTATGAAGAGTAATAAAAACTCAAGTAAGACGTGAGTTTCAAGAAGTTTATCGTGAAAAAGGATATTCTGTCCCAAAAATTTTGTATCTTCCTATTCTTATCCCTATCCAATAAATATACACCAAATAATATAATTTTATTTTTATATTTTTTTTATTTAGTTGAATAATAAATTTTAATTGGTCCGAGACTCAAATGAGTAGATAGACAAATATCCATTCGTCCATGCGTGTGTAAAAGATATTACCCCTGGCTTCCCGTGGGAAAGAAATATAGGTGCTAGGCACCTTTTGTATCAATCATTATCACATTAATAAAGTTCTATTTTTGTTTTTAAATGAACTTGAAAACTAACTAAGACGCTAATTATATGGGATGACAACTTGAGTCCGCATATGTAATGTTAGTGGAAACGACATACATAAACAAGACGAGAAAAACGAAATTGTTAACTAGTGGTATATTTGTTCAAGACAAATGAATTATGGGAAGCTCAAGATAATAATGAAAAAATATTATTAAAGGTCCTCCTCGTATGAAATGGAGATATGTGCTTTAGTTGTCGATATGGTAAGGCGCATCCCCATCATTTTGATGGCGAAGTTCCAATCAAATGTGTTACTATAGTTAATTTGATCCAATGTATTTGTACCAATAATGCAATCATGAATGAGTAGACATCATTAAAATCATATTTATCGATGATTATTCTAGATATTTCTCTGCTTATTATTTGAAAGAGTACAAGTGGTAGGCAGAATATAAGACAAGGAGGAAAGTCTAGTGTCTATGTATTAACAATGAGGGAGTGAATACTTTGTATCAGTTCTACAATTTTTGAGGGATGTTTCATTACACACTGTACTAAAGTGGAGTTATTGAGATGAAAAATAGAGATTGGGAGATATGTGCAAAAGTGTATTTCATACGAAAAATATTCCTACTAAAATTTGGACAACATGCAAGACTATAATGTATACAATCCATAGGATATAACAAGCAAGTTTTGGATAGAAACTATGGAAGATCAGGTCGTAGTAAGTCACTTTGAGCATTTGGAAGTGTATGCTACATATTTATTCCTAACAAGTTACGCAACAAGTTCGAGAAGAAAGCAATACATTGCTTATTTGTGGGCTGTGATAATTAACAGAAATGATGGAGGTGTTGTGATCCAGCAATAGGGCACTACTATGTTCATTGTAATATGGTGTTTGATGAAGCATCATCATCTCGAGAAATAATGTTTCAACTAGATAGGAAGGAGATAGAAGAAAATATGGACAAAATATGAAGGAGCAATCAATAGTTAAGGAAGTATAGCTTTCACAAGAAGAAATGGTTACCATTAACCATTGAACCAACATGATGTAAAATCATTGCAAGTTCACCCTGAAAATCTCTTGGCGAACAAGAGTACACATTAAATCTCCATAAAAAAATAGATCAAACCATATAAAAGATTTAGAGGAAGAGATTCGTCAACCAAATTATGGATGTCAAGAAGATTTCGAAAGCCAAATCCGTAATATGCTAATCTAGTATTAGTAGAAGACAAGAAGATCTGTGTAGCGAGAGGAAAATAATGATTGAGGAAGAGTATTACTATATCAATGATTATTTGAGAGGATTGTAGAAGGTTTTGGATCTAGTACAGTTGCCAATAAATGGAATATAGGAAAGTCCTAGTAGAGTTACAATCCTTAAAGAATGTCCACAAGCAATATATTGTGAAGTCACTAAGATAAGCATTATGAAGTGAAAATAAAACAAGTGCCTGCAGGAATCTTATCTTAGATCTAGAGCTTGCTAAATAGTGCCTATAAAAGGCTAGTTGTTGTATGAAGAAGTAATAAAAAAGCAAGTAGGAAGAGAGTTTAAAGAAGTCTCTGGGTCTGCAAAAGAAATTACCCCTTTCGCATGTGAGTGATTGAGTAGTGGGAAAGAAATATATATAGGTGCTAGGCACCTTTTGAATAATCTTTAACACATTAATAAATGTTTTTCGTTTTTACACAAATGACATACACTCCCTTCCATTTAATTTGTCAAATTGGAATATTCCTATCTGCAGGTGCTTATGGAATGCGTTGTAAATTGTTACTGGGACAAAGAAGAACTGTTCAAACCCAATATATCCAATATGGTGCAAGATTGATTGAGGAATTTATGTTTTTACATCTATATAATTCTATTTGTGCAGGTTCATGGACCACGCAGATCAGGTTCAAAAACATGGACGATACAGATCTGGCCTTCAGTGCGCGTGCCACCAAGTATGACTTATACACAAACTGTTGAATCGATTAAGGTATGTATGAACTTTTGGGAAGAGAGAAATCTCCCTGGATTCCATAATCCATAAGAATGTGTGCCAGGGAGTCATGAGAAAAAGTAGATGAGAAGAATGAAAAGGGAGAAAGGAAAATAAATAAATTTAAATTTGTCATTTATTTAGTAGTACGAAATTTAGATAGATAAAACTTAAATAATGATAATTCAAAAATAATATTTTACTTCGACATTAAAAATTTAACTAATGATAAAAAAGTAACAATATTATTATTATAAAATTTTATTAAATATATTTAGATATTTTGATATATTTGTAGGTCAAAAATATGTGAAAAACATGAAAAGAAAATAGGTATGTGGAAAATCAGAAAACTTGAAATCCCTTCCCAAACTCCCAACTACAGGAGATTTTTTTCAAAATTATTCATTTACTTCAATCTCTTTCAAAACAAGACTCCAAACACATAACTTAAGTGACTTTCATCCCCAAATAAGATTTTTTTTAAAACCACACATCTACTTCTGAGATATCTCCTCTCTTATAATTTAGGAATCTACCTTTCAGGATGTAACAATAAGTAATCAAAGTATAGAAAATATTACCAAGGACTGTAAAGGCTAATGTTACCATAGCATTTAAAGTCTTTAATTGTTTATCAGATAATTTAAATTATAAATACCTAGAACTCGTGTATTATCTAGATTATATTCGCATATGTGACATACCCATGGCGATTTTTAAAAAGGAAAAAGAGATCAAACGAAAAAATAAATAGAGACTCAAGAATTTCTCAGGTTAGAGAAAGGTCACAAAAATCTACAAAACACAAAAGATAACCACCAAACATGATAAGGAAGAGAAAAGGAGCAGCTAAGCCACCAACACTGCTGCAAACAAAACCCCAAAAAGAATTCGGAATGCTGAAACCGAAAGACAAGGAAATGAACCCACCCCAAACCACCGACAAGGTCAGAGAATTATGGTGCAAGAAGATTTATATTTCAAATACATGATTTCTTAAAAATGAAATATTTAAGCAAGACTTGAGATCTAGGAAGAAGCATAACACAGTGGAGTATGTGAACTTAACTGAGGATTTAGGTTCTGGAGAGATTGAATTCTTCAACAGTGTTGCTGTTCAGATCATAACTGTGTTAGTGCCACTTTCACGCTGGCCCTAAGGCAGTGCAGCAAGTTCACTTCATAGGGTAGGGACCATCACTTTGGGGGCAACAAAATTTACAATGCCTTCTTTAATGGTACTAAATGTATACCAAAGCCAAATTGAAATCTCATTCTATTGCTGGTCCCTTAGGCCTTGCTGGTGATCTAAACCCTAAATTTATTCTTAATTTTCCTTTAATATTTAACCATTTTCAGTTTTTAAATTATTATCTGTGTTCCATTTTTAAATTATATTTAACCTCATGCCCTTCTCATAATTTTGAGGAATTGGATGTAGGTATTCTTATACGATCCAATAAAAATTTAAACTAGAATAATCTTATTGATGCTGGTGATTTTTTTTGTAGTATTAAAGATATTTCCCCACCCTTTTAGATAAGTAACTAATCTCTCTTGGAGCGTGTGGATGTCGCTCCCAGAAATCGAACACTTAATCTTTTGGTCTTCCTGAGAATCTACCAGGGCTTTGTACCACTAGACCAATATCAATATTGGTATAATTTTAATGAGGATATTAATAATCTAAGTATTTTAATTTGCTGTTCCACCTTTATTTCTGGAATGATATATATAAATACTATAGGATTTTTGCTTTAAAGATAGTTTTTTTTAATTTTAGTGTTTAACATAGTTAGAAGTTTTCCATAAATTAAAAGCTCCTATTTTTATTTTGTATTAGATCCAAAATATCAAAATAAACTCAAAGCACTTCAAAACGTTCATTACTTTAAAATTCTCATTTAACAACACAAGTCTCAGTGCTCAGGACACCATTACATAATAGATTGATGGAAATTAAAGTTATTAAAATTGTACAATCAATATTATTTGGTAAAGTAAGCACTATTAAATGTTTATAATCAACACTCTGCATGAGTGAATGTTATTAATTTGTATGAATCAAAGATTCAAGAATGTCTATGAAAACTAGCATTGTTGATTCAAATTCAAAATGTTTATTATAGTAAGTGATATTGAATTTTTTATTCTTACAAATTAAACCACAAAATCTCACACAAACATTCATTAAACACTAACTTTTCTATGACTCAAAAAACTTTCCTAGATTCAGAAAACCTCCCAAAACACTCACCTTCCTGCAAGATACTAATCTTTGAGTATCACAGTAATATTTTACTACCTTAAAAATTATTAAGATATCTTTGTAGATTTTTCAGAAGAAATCTGACATCTACTATTCAAATTTTAAATAAAATTACTCAATTACATAATTGATTCTGAATAAAAAATTATTTTTTTAATAAATTGAAGGCACTAATGGGAAGGATTCCTATTATTTTCAACATGTAGCAAAACCTCACGGCTTGAGAACTTGGCAAAAAAGACAAAAAATAGCCAAAAATACAGTAGTTTCTCTTTGAGTGTGACTCAATGAAAAAACCATGCTCAAGTTTTTTGCCTTCATTCAACGCATCATAATTGTCTGGTTACACAAGAGTTTGTGCCCCGTCTATGGCGTTAAACGTAGGCCACAAGATGTTCCTAGGCCGCCATCAGAAAGCGTCATTACTTATTTATTGGGAATCACAATCCGAAAATCTAGAGTCATCCTTCAGTTACCATTGCTCGTTGACCTCGTACTAGTTTGCTCTCGTGTTTGGCTTGTATTGCGCTACAACTAGTCCCTACTAGCCCAGCAACCTAGCAACTGACACGCGTCCTGTCGGTTTGGCATTGTTGATTCACACGTTCTCATGTGTCTGCATTCCAGATTTCTGTCTGCAACACAACCAATCAGATATTACATCTTTTTCTTCATTTTTTTATGATAATTATAATAACATAAATCATCATTATATTGCCAATAATAAATAATTTATAAAATATAATTTGCTACTATAAGTTTGTTTACCGTAACTAATATTTGATATTAATAATGGAGTAACATTAAAAATGTACCTTTTTAAAATAATTAATTACCTAACAAGTAGAATAATTTATTTGTTACCCTTAAATAACTAATTTATTAATGATGAAAGAGGGTTACGATTGCACTTCTTTTGCTCAAAACATCTTAAAATAGTTGGCAGACATCTCTTCATTTCAGTTTAATAAAATAGTGCCAATAAATAGTTTTCCATAAAAAAACAAGCATTTTCCTACAAGGAAATAATAATAAAATTATATCTCTATAATTAAGTAATAAATAGAAAGAGGTAAATAAATATTTTCTTTTCAAAATATAAAAATATATAATCACTTCAGGATGGAGGAAGGGTCGCAAGTATTTACTTCTTTTCCTCAACTCATCATTTAAATGGTCATGTTATGTCGCTTTTGCCTGTTAAAATAACAAAAACACACATCAACAAACAAACATCTTTTTATCACACACAATAATAAAATAAATAAATATTCCTCCTTTATTAATAAATAGGTAAATAGTCTTAAAATGGTATAAATTAGTCTATACAATTAGTTACGGTATTATTTTAGTATGGATAAACAAGGTGCTAATATATTCTTTAGTCCGTAACCGACTCTCATTTTTTTTCATTTGAAAGTTCAGCTATCTATAAAATGGGCTTAAAATAGAACTTTCTAAGTTTTAAATCCCAAAAATATGGTTGCCACTATCAACCTAAAATTGGGATGCGACAAAAATAATAGGATTATGATGATATAAAGGGGTTGAGATAGAGCGTTATATATTTATTTGTTATTTAAATCTAATATAAAGAACTACAATAATCATAAACATAAATCTTTATTCTCTAATATATAGTGATAGTCGTTCAACACTCTTGGAGACCTAGGCACAAATTGGCAAACCTCGTTAACAAATTCATCGTGTTATTCTCTCTTCCCCCTATTCTATTTTTGCATTGGATTGCTTGCTTGTTCCTAATAATTGGTATCAAATGGTTGTTATTGGGAACAAGTGAACAATCAAATAGTAAAAGAGTATAGAGAAAAGAGAATAACACAAGGGATTTGGTAATGATATTTGACCAATTGTGCCTACATACAACAATCTCCACCTACAATGCCTGAACTTGTTCACAGTAACTGATTTGGTTAACATATCAACTGCATTTTCTGAAGTGTGAATCTTCTCAATAGTATCTTCCCACAAGCTACCAAATCTCTGATCTTGTGAAATCTCACATCAATGTGTTTGGTCCTAGCATGATACACATGGTTCTTTTCCAAGAGGATAACACTCTGACTGTCACAATGCACTAGAACTCCATCTTGCTCAATGCCTAATTCACTTACCAGCCCCATAAGCCATAGGGCTTCCTAAGAAGCTTCACCAACTGTAATGTACTCTACTTCAGTTATGGACATAGCAAGAACATACTGAAATGATGATCTTCACATAATTGTGTTAGGTATCAGTGGTTACAATACACCTAGAAGGGGGGGTTGAATAGGTGTAGCGGTTAGAATATCCGCTTTTCGAAACTCAACACTTAATGATGAATCACCCCTATTTAATCGATTAAAAGAATGTGGATAATCGATTAACGGATTTGATTTAATCGATTAAAACAGAAACAGTAAGCTTAGGCAGATTCGATTACTTGCACGACAATTAACCGATAATGAAATGAACACACAGAGCTTACAGAATTATCAGAGTATTAACAGCATAGCAAATATACAGAATATAGCAATTAATTCTACTATACAAGTTAACCGATTAAATGCAATAAAGA
>NC_032028.1:19143128-19143355 GCF_001865875.1 Lupinus angustifolius | reverse complement strand
GATAGGATGAGGACTAGGATGAAGATGGGATGAGGATGAGAATAGCTGGAGGATGAGGATGAGGATGAGGATGATGATGAGGATAGGATGACGACGAGGATGAGGATGAAGAAGCGGATGAGGATAGGATAAGGACGAGAATGAGGATGAAGATAGGATAAGGATGAGAATGTGGAAGAGGATGAGGATGAGGATAAGGATAGGATGAGGAAGACGATGAGGATAAG
>NC_032028.1:19142674-19143028 GCF_001865875.1 Lupinus angustifolius | reverse complement strand
AGGATGAGGATAGAATGAGGATGAGCATAGGATGAGGATGAGCATCGGATTAGGATGAGGACGAGGATGAGGATAGGAATAGGATGAGGATGACGATGAGGATAAGGATGAGGAAGTGAATGAGAATGAGGATAGGAGGAGGACGAAGATGATGATAGAATTAGGACGAGGATGAGGATAGGATGAGGATCATAATAGGATGAGGATGAGGATGAGGATAGGACCGGGATGAGGATGAGGATGAGGTTAGGATGAGGATAGGAGGAGGAGGAGAATGAGGATAGGATGAGGAGGAGGATGAGGAGGAGGATGAGGATGAGGATGAGGATGAGGAAGAGGAAAGGATGAGGACGA
>NC_032028.1:19141535-19142574 GCF_001865875.1 Lupinus angustifolius | reverse complement strand
GAGGATGAGGATGATGATGAGGATAGGATGAGGACGAGGATGAGAATGAAGAAGAGGATGAGGACGAGAATGAGGATGAGGATAGGAGAAGGATGAGAATGTGGAAGAGGATGAGGATGAGGACATGGATAGGATGAAGAAGAGGAAGTGGATGAGGATGAGGATGAGGATAGGATGAGGACGAGCATGAGGATGCAGATGAAGATAGGCTGAGGATGAGGATAGGATGACGAGTAGAATGAGGATGAGGAGGAGGATAGGATGAGGATGAGGATGCGGAGGAGAATGAGGATGAGGATGAGGATAGGAGAAGGATGAGAATGTGGAAGAGGATGAGGATGAGGAGGAAGAGGAAGTGGATGAGGATGAGGATGAGGATAGGAGAAGGATGAGAATGTGGAAGAGGATGAGGATGAGGAGGAAGAGGAAGTGGATGAGGATGAGGATGAGGATAGGAGAAGGATGAGAATGTGGAAGAGGATGAGGATGAGGAGGAAGAGGAAGTGGATGAGGATGAGGATGAGGATAGGAGAAGGATGAGAATGTGGAAGAGGATGAGGATGAGGAGGAAGAGGAAGTGGATGAGGATGAGGATGAGGATAGGAGAAGGATGAGAATGTGGAAGAGGATGAGGATGAGGAGGAAGAGGAAGTGGATGAGGATGAGGATGAGGATAGGAGAAGGATGAGAATGTGGAAGAGGATGAGGATGAGGAGGAAGAGGAAGTGGATGAGGATGAGGATGAGGATAGGAGAAGGATGAGAATGTGGAAGAGGATGAGGATGAGGAGGAAGAGGAAGTGGATGAGGATGAGGATGAGGATAGGATGACGAGTAGAATGAGGATGAGGAGGAGGATAGGATGAGGATGAGGATGCGGAGGAGAATGAGGATGAGGATGAGGATATCGTGAGGATAGGATGAGGACGAGCATGAGAATGAGAATGACGATAGGATTAGGATGAGGATGAGGGTAGGATGAGGAGGAGAATGAGGATGAGGATGAGGATGAGGATGAGGACGAGGATGAGGACGAGGAT
>NC_032028.1:19064690-19141435 GCF_001865875.1 Lupinus angustifolius | reverse complement strand
ATGTATTTTTGCTTGTTTAACAAGCAAGCTTCTTACATGAAAGTGATGTGATCTTTTTTATGACACATTCTCAATTAAACCATTCCTGATTATTGTCGGCTAATACCCAGTTGGATAATAAAAATCTCCCGATTTCGGTTTACGGTTAGAACTTCGAAACACGGAATTCGGAGTGCAAAATAATTAGAAATGTGTTCTGGACAAACTTGATGTCTATCATGACTCAAAATAATATTTCGAAGCCAATTGCGCAATCGGAATTTGATTCCGAGGTACGGAACTCAAAAACATGTTATTGGGCCAAACTCGGACGAATTTGGGCCCGACGCAGCTCAAAAAATTTCTGTCACATAAAATTACCAATATTTACCAAAAAATAGGAAATCACAAAACAAGACTAACACTCAACTATGGTTTAGTCTAATTCAATACCGATTAATTTCTAAAATTAATCGTTATTAAAATAAATAATTAATAAAACATGCACAGAAAATTCACGGTGTTACAAAGTCAACCATGAAATTACTAAAGTGTTGCATCTGCCCCATACAGGGAAGATTGAATCATTCACATAAGGCTTGGGAACTAATCCATCAATAAACGGCAACTTATTCTTCGTTTTCAAAGACATAGCCATGGCACGGTACCATCCATGGTAGTTATCACCATTCAAGAGAGTTGAGACGAGAATTGCTCCAGGATTTTCGTTTGGATGCATAAAATAAGGTGAAGAAGGATCTTGAGCAGAGTTCACAACATTCATCATTCGATTATCCATTAATCAATGCCAGATTGAAAAAATGTAGAAAAGTATGGTAGAAAGAAAAGAGGAATTGACAGAAGAATGAAGAAAGAAAGAAGACACAATGAAAGGTAATCAGAGCCTCTTCAATGAAGATGCTTTGATACCATGTGAAGATTGTAAACTTCCATTGGAGCTCGAGATGAGTAACGTTGGTGGATTGTGAGAGTGAAAGATGAAGAGTATAGAGAAGATGAATCTGGACAAAAAAGAGAAAAGGAGGGAAACCGAAAAAGTGTGAAGAATGAATTTGAATATTCACACATTAATTTGAATTCAATCATTACAAAGTTATATATAGGAAGTTAGTTAAATAACTAACTAGCTAAAAGAGGCAAGCTGAAAAATAAACCTTATACAATACCTATGTAAAATACTAAGATTAAGCTTTAAACAATATCAACATAACTTAATATAAGAGATGCCTTTAAACTAGTTGCTTGTGCAACAAACAACTGAGTTCTTTTCTTCTTTATTGAGCTTGGCATTATCCATGGTAACTACCAAGATTCGTACTATATATAGAGTCAGATAAAAAATAAGTATGACTTCGTTTGTCTCATGGTTAGTCATTTACCATATGTGTATGTTCAATTGTATACATAATAATGACTTTAGACGAAAATATTATTAATTCTCTATTTTCTGGTATATCGACATTATTAACAATATATAAATATATCATTTGAAGTCAAATTACATATCTACAATAATAACTAATATTAAGAAGACTATATCTATTTTGGATATACCTTATATTTGATCGAATCTAGGTTTATATTCAAATGTTAGCATTATGGACATTTGGATGAGGTTAGCTTCACATCTAGGGTCGTGTTCGTGTTCAAAAAAATAATCCGATCAATATTTAAGATTGGATAAAGAACAAACTTTATTCATTTTCACTATGTAAATAGACATACTACAATGACTAATTTAATCAATATTTAAATATTTTGAATATCATTTTAAAATTTTCAATTTTGGGAAGAGGAGATTAGAAAACAAGAGTGGAAAAGCAGCAGAGAAAGTGACGAAATCCCAGTAAAGCGTGACAGTGCAAACACCATATGCTACCTTTCCCTCATCACTCATCATTTTCACTCACCCATTTACTCTTTTACCCTCTTTTCCCTCTTCCACCAAATGGGGCACCTCTATCTACTTCCATCTCTTCATAAATAACATAAAAAACAATCTTTTTCCTTCTTCTTTCTGAGTACGAGAATGTTTTCTAGAATGATACATCCACATGAAGGAAATGAAGACATGATGATGCAGTTGCAGGGTGATGGTTCAAACCATAGTAGTTACCTTGGAGACATGTGTGTTGTTTTGACTTCTGATCCAAAACCTCGTCTTCGTTGGACTTCTGACCTTCATAACCGATTTGTTGATGTTGTTACTCAACTTGGGGGTGCTAGTAGTTGTTAAGAGATGATTCAAAATTCTGTTAAGTTAGTTGGGGTTTCCATAAATAGCTTTCCTAACTAATCAATAACAACAACTTTCCATTTTCAGAAACTTCTTCATTTTTCCTTCTCATCTTTTTCTCTGCAATTTCTAATCCAATAGCATTTTACTTAACTTCACAATTCTTCTCTGTTTTAATTCTAACTTCACTCTACAACTACACTTTCTTTTCATTCATATTGTTTGCACCAACATAACCGATTTTGGATTACTAATTAATGTCATCCAAAACCTCGTCTTCGTTGGACTTCTGACCTTCATAACCGATTTGTTGATGCTGTTACTCAACTTGGGGGTGCTAGTAGTAAGTTCATTTCTTCCTTATTCTTAGTACTTTGTCGGTGTGATGTAGTTGGTAGCTTTATCCCAAAATTCATTGGCATTGATTGAGAAGTTCATTGGATGACATTAATTAGTAATCCAAAAGGTATAATGTGTTGCCTAAATTGTCCTTTCTGGAAATTATTGTATTATAAATGCTGCAAATGTTGGGAATTGGTGTGTCTTGCTTAAGGGCACAGGTGGAAAATGTAATAAATGTTAGTCAAAATTGAATATATTCTACTACAGAACTCTCCTACTGGGAAAAAACAAAAAATAATTAATAAACAAAGGACACATGTTATTTTTCTTATGTTGAAGGAAGATTTGTAGGAACATTTATTGGAGTCCTAAATATATCATTTTCCAATTGAATAAGTCTACATTTTCAAAGCTTCAGTAATTTATGGACTCCTGCAGCATTTTTAGTTGTTTATTAATCAGTTCATGATGATCAATGTTCCTTGCAAGTTGCAACTATTAGCTGACGAAATGCTAGGCATCTTTATCCCAAGTCTTAACTTCAAACTCCAGTCCTAAATGCAATGTGGTCTAGAGTCTTACTTTGGAATCTTAGCGATGGAGTATAAAGTCCGAAGTTAAGTCTTAGTGGGAGAAATGATGATGTAGTAGATTCTAAAGAGGTTTAGGAATAAAGATACCCTAATTTTTATGGGTCTTGCTGACCAGTGTAGTGGTTAAGGAATCAGAAATGGTGAGTTTTTATTGGAAAGCTAAGTATATTACTTCTCAATGTAATAAATACATCACTTGTCAATGACAATGATAGGGAACAAATTCCTCCTATCAAGGAATCATGCTATAATTATTCTACTCCTAAGGAAAGAGATAAAACTAAAAGATAATGTTCATATTTCATTGATTGCATTATGGATGAACAAAACACTATTTAAAGACAATAAAGAAACCCTAAGATGATGATGACCATACAAGCGTCATCATCTCACAACACTAGAACATTCTAGAAATACTACTATAATATCAAATATTAAATTTAAATAATCAACTATCATATTATAATGAACCACATAACAAACATAATAATACATATCCTATCAGACAATTAGCCTTCTGGGATTCTTCAGTATGTGTCCTTGGTTAGCATTTTCCATTTTATATTGAGTTGAGGTTGAGTATGCCTTTTTTTATTCCTTAACCCTATTGTCATATACAGTTAGGGTTAAATAATGATATTTGCTTAAGGTTTGAGCATTGCCACTTGGAATTTTGATGGAGAGTCAGAAATGAAGAGAAAGGAAAAGGAGAAAATGCAAAGTTGTTTTCACTGACTTTTATGTGTTTTCTTCCATTGCATGATACTTTGGAAGTTGGAACTCCACACTGAAGCTTATAAGACTACAATAAAATGGGGTAAATTAGGTGGCTACTGAAAATGAAGGAATTCTTAAAAAAGGTGTAGGCTTTCTTCTAATTATTATTGGTATTTAATAGGACAAGACTAGAACAGGATTAACACTAGCTATCTGCTACAAACGCATTAGTGATTTTTAAGGAAGGAAAGGGATTTGAAAACCATGCTAACTTCACTTGTTTACAACTTTGTGGTTAGGGATAGAAAGTTACACTGGATTTCTAAAGAGCAAGTCAGCCATTTCATGTGCTGTTAGACTCAATCCATGATTCCATGTTTGCCTCCTGCTGGGTTAAAGCATCCGGCCTTTCTTCCATAACCTGGGATGGGGATGGCAGTAAGGTCTGATTGATTTGCAAAGGGTTTTGTAAACATTGTTTAATTGCTCTGTTTTCCTAATACTTTTCCTTTGCCTGCTTACATTTTACACTGCTCTTTATTTCAAGATATCTTATCCTCACCTTGTACTTACCTTCTAAATAAATTCTTATATAAATAGCGGCCCAATGTATGAGGCTCCCACTTACTATGGTCCGAGGATGTATATGTACGCAACCTTACCTCGCAAGCGGAGAGCTGCTTGTATTTTAAATAAAATCGTATATAAAAGAAAAAATACCATTGACCTATCTTCCCCCACTTACTTGGGCTTTGGGTTGTGACTATGTCATAATGTGTGTGATTATATTGGCAAGATAATTTTGGCATGGGTTTTGACAGCCTAGTTGAACCAAACATGTCCAATATTTTCATGTGGCTTTCTTTGATGGCCAGTCATAGAGTGGTGGAGGGCTTTGTTGTATTGATGTGATATTATTGCACTCTCTCCTTTTATGAGTCGTTCGTTGAGAAGGACGGGTTATTCTTCTTTCATTGTCTAGCAACTTATGCTATGAACAATTTTATTTGCAGAAGCCACACCAAAAGCAATTATGCAGACCATGAATGTCAAGGGTTTGACTCTCTATCATCTAAAGAGTCATCTTCAGGTTCATTTGTGTATCACTGTAGTAACAATCCTAGAATCTGTGGAGAAAGTTAACCTTTATGATGATATAATGTTATATTCTTTGTAAATTGCAGAAGTACAGGATAGGCAAGCAATCAGGAAAAGATTCCGAAGAGGGATGCAAAGATGGTAAGTTTGTCTCTCTTTATATGAATTATCTACCTCCAATCTGAGTTTTTTAATATGAAGTTTTCCAATTATGCATTGGTGTCCTTTTCAATAGATCAATTTCCTGTTTATCTCTATTCCCTTGCTCTGAGAAAGGTCAACTCTGTTTGTTTCCATAGTATTTGTTGAGTAACTGTTTATAATATAAATACTTTGGTTATAGTCTAATCTTTAACTTGCTCACTGAACATTTACGGAAGGAATATCAGGTTCTTATGCTCTAGAAAGCCCTGGAACTGGTAACGCATCTCCAAAGTTACCATCTTCTGATGCAAATGAGTAAGAATTCCGTGCTTTCTTGATAAACATGTTCCTGATTGTATGTTTAAACTTCAAATGGTTCTTCATTACTAATTTGAGAGTTGCATTGTCATGTCTAGGGGTCATGAAGTCAAGGAGGCATTAAGGGCACAGATGGAAGTGCAAAGTAAACTACATTTACTAGTGAAGGTAGATTTGCTTTTCATGGCGCAATGTGTATAATTATCTTGGTTATATTAATTTATTAAGACCATGTTGATCGGTATTGAACAGACAAGGTGCATAGCTGCATGATGGATCACTCTATTTTGTAGCTAGATGCCATCAACTGAAGCTATATATTTTTATCGTAAATTATCTTTATGTCCTAAAAATATATCCTAACACTTACTATTTTCAAGAATTATGGTATTGCAGGCAGAGAAGCACTTGCAGGTTCACCAGGATGCAGAGCGGAGATATATGGCCATGCTTGAGAAAGCATGTAAGATGTTGTCCGAACAATTTATCGGTGATACAATTATCAACACAGACAGCCAGAAGCTTCAAGGACAGGAAAATAAAGCATCAAGATTTTCCTTAGTTGACCCCCTTGGCTTTTTCTCCTTACCATCTTCTGAGGTAGCTGGAATGCATCTTTCTGAATTACCATCAACCTTTCAGCCGCAAGGGGCTGACTGTTCAAATGAACTGTGCCTAACGTCACTTGAGAATATCAGCGGGTTGACACTAGAAGGATCATCTCCTGGTGGGATAAGAAAGAGGATGCAAAGCTTGGACTCAATGGTAGCACCTTTGATCTTTAGTGAAGCCAACATAAGAACCCAAGGCATCAATTTAGCTCAAGTCAATCCTTATGGAATAACTAGGTATGGCATGTAGTTTACTTGATAGTTCCTCATTTCATCACAAGGAGAGACAACATAGGCTTCATTTCTAGTTTTTAGGATTTAGTACTGAAATTCTTATTTGTTCTTGTCCAAGAAGTTGGTGGGAATAGAAGTGGAATTAGTTAGTGGCATTTTGTAAATTGAAAATACTGTAGTTTAGCTCAAACCGGCGCCGTTCATTTATTATTATCACATGCTTCTATTTTTGCTGGTAACATACTCAAGTACTACTATGCAAAGAGTTACTTATTGTTGTTCAGTTTACCTTAAGCAAAGTCTTGGGTTTGAGTTTTGTGAATGAAATGATGCATTGAAAAAGTTTTGCCCCTTTAAATATTTATTCTCTACTCGATTTCGATTAGTTGGAATCCTAAGTAATTTGTGGGTGCTGAAAGTCCCTGCTCCCTTAAATGAAGAGTTATTTTGGTTTTGACCTTTCTGTAACACTAGTTTTGGCATTTATGCCAAGTTTTTACCTCATATTTTCTCTTTCTGTTCTCTGCTCTTTCTCCCCTCCTCATTTCGGGGCTACCACATACCATGAAACCACCATCGAAAACAGGTGTTTCGTTGACTGCCGCATCTTCATGTTGGCCTATTGGTCCATATAAAATTTTCATCACAAAAATCATGCAGCACATGGATTACCAATGCCCATATGGTGATCTGGGAAATGATGATACAAGTTTGGTTTATGCTTGTGTGCTGGTTCGATTCGGGCCAAGTTCGTGAGTTTCAGCCATGGAGGAGATTGTTAGGTATAAGTGATAGAATACACCTAGAAGGGGGTTTAATAGGTGTCGCGGTTCCCACTTACCGCTATTTACACCAAAGCCCTATTCTGGAAAATTGCCCAGTTAATTGATTAAAGTTATGACTTAATCGATTAAGTCGCACAGAATTAGCAGTTGTTGCCTGGCTCAATTACACAGCCAATTACATATTATACAGAAATGATATAGCAGATACATTTGAACACAAATGACCTTTATTTGGTAGTAATACTATATTCAAAATATTAGCTACAATAGGCAATTAAAAGATACTAAAAAAAGTAAAGAGATAAGGGAAAGAAACAGCCTGCAACAAGGTTTTTATACTAGTTCGTTTTGCGCTCCACTGCAAAACTACATTCAGTCCTCCCTTCTCATCTGGGAGATTTTCTTCACTCAAATTGAAACCAATGTGTCTTACATACACACTTCCAATTACAAGATCTTGAACGCTCCCTTCTTGAGTTCCCAGAACCTCTACCTTATTTTGACCTTACCCAATCGCCTAGGAAAACTTTTCATACGATCCAACCCCAGCCAAGAGTATGCTCTAAACTCAAGACCTCCAAGTCTTGGTGAAGACTCTTTGATCTCTTTTGTGGTACGACACTAAGAGACGACTTTCCTTGTTACACAAATAACACAAAAACAGAGTAATGTGAAGCACTAAAATAGCTCAAATTTTACAAGAAAGAACAAGTTATAAACCCTATACAAATCTCACAATTACTATGAATATGTATAGGATAAAAATCATGAAGAACATGTAATTTCTACCCTTAAGAAATCTCTAAACGTAATGAAAGAATCATGCAAGAACAAGATAGGATGATGAACACATTTGATAATATGCAATGGATGACATGTTAATCCCTAAGCATAATACTATCTCACTCTAATCTCACATGCAATTCTCTCTGCCTATATGACATACATTGAACATGAAAATAGCAACTTTGCAATTTTAATATGAATGTATGAATGTATTAAATCGTATATGAAATCTGTTGAAAATACAATTTATATAGAAAAGATGTTTTTCACCCAGTTAATGGATTATGTTGCCTGTTAATCGATTAACAGGTTGTTAGAGAGTAACTAAAATACGTTTTTCAGTTATCCTTTGAAACTATTAAAAACTGTTTTCACGTTAATCGATTAAAGATTCTCTTAATCAATTAACTGACATATTTTCAGTTAAGATATTAATTGGTAAACTGCCTATATGTTATACTTATCAACTATACATGTTTTACCTTTATGTTATGCCTAATATGCACAAATAATATGTATGATTAATGCATGAACATATAATAAACTAGATGGAACTTAACCTTTATGTTTTATCTTTTAGACTTTGTGAGATTTGCATCTAGGTTTACTTAACCTAGACTCAATAACTAAGACACATCTAAGACTCTAGTCTAGACATGAAGCTCTTGAATCTTTGGCATGTTGATTTGTTGAGTTGTCTTTAAGCTTTCACTAAGTTCTTTGTCTTCATCAAAACATAGGCAAGCTTAAGTGCTCTTTTGACACATTGCACTTTCAATCTCCCCCTTTTTGATGATGAAAAATTCAACACTAAAATTTGTTTTGATGCATAGCTTGAAGATGATCACAGAATGCATGGTTGTTGATTTCAAAGTTAAAGCGCATAGCTAGACAACGGAAGCTTGGTATTATTTACAAATTGCACACATTAAACAACAAAACAACCTTTCTCCCCCTTTTGACATTATCATAAAGATAAACTAAATGAAATTTTGGTCAAAAGTAAGAAGAGATATGAAGTGAACTCAAACTGTAATTAAACAATTAATGTTGGGAATATAATTAATTAACCAGTTGATGAAAGAATTGAACAATTGCACAAATTTACCATTATTTAATCGATTAAAACAACAGGTCAATTGATTAAACCAACGGAATATAGCAATATGATAGATTTAATGGCATGGAGGGTTATACATGAACCAATCAAGCATGGAATTATCAAGCATGTACATTATAGCATTGAAACAGTAGGCTCAATCAAACATAAGATATACATATAACCAAACATGATCAAGATCCATTAAACATGCAATCATGCTATATTTGACATATATAAGCAAAATGAAACCATAATAGGAACGACTTAAGTTCAAATGGCATGCATATCAAGTCATAAAGTTGCAGCAATAGTAGATAGTTAGAGTTACAATCCAGAAAGCAAAGAGAAAATATGTCTCGAAATTACAAAGCAGCATAAATCCTAAAAATTAGCCATATAGAAGGACTAAACCTAGGGCAACCTAAGATCTAAGGCCTTCTAATCTAGGGATGCGGAGGAGGATCTCTGTCATCAGGTACGGTCAGACTACTATCACCCCGGATGAGGAATTTCAACTTCTCAAACTCTGTACAAAACCTCACATTCTGTGCCTCAGCAGTGTTCTGGACAAAGCTCCTCGTAGCCTGATGGTGGTTATCGATGTAAGCAACCCGATGCTCCTCAAATTGTTCCAAATCAGTATGGTAGGAGTCCATCAAAGACTGAAGTGTAAGTCCATCATGTTGTTCAACCTTTGCTCCATGGCATCCAATTGAGCTAATCCAAAGGATGATTCTTGCTACGCAGTTCCAGATGGCTCCCTCTGAGTCTCTACATTAGGCTGATATGTACCAGCCTGATCCTCATCATCAGATAGTTCCAGATCCACTGTAGTAAAATCTTCCTGGTATTGTCAAGTACTTCCATACATGTAGATACTCATATTATGGATAAGGCTTTCACCAACAAGGTGATCTTTGTCAAAAGTCTCTGTGACGATGGTGTCAGATACGTCAATATGCAGATAGTCAATAACTCTCGATATGAAGATACTGTAGAGCAGCAATTTGGATTGCGATGTAGAGACATTATACATGGCCTTCAAAATCTCTTCAGACCAATTAACCATTATATTCTCATTCACAGCATACATAAATTTCATATCATTAACAGTAGGTTGTGGGTGATTAGTGTTCCTCTGAATCAAGATGTACGCAATCAAATAGTGAAGCAATCTATTCTCTATCGATAAAGAACCAACTTTAGTTTCTCCCTGGACATATAGATGGGGACCTCTCAGACATGATTTATATACCTCAACAGCATCAAAATCAGCAAGCCATTCACAATCACCTAGGCTAACACTAGTAGTGCATAAGCCACCCACATTCATAAAAATGATACTATCCATCTCAAACAGATTTCCCGAAATCATAGACCAGTATCTACTATCCTTATAATGGAAGTTAGCATAAAATTCCCTAATTAAAGTGGGGTACATATTACCCGTTAATTCCAAAAACATTACAGCACCCTGAGCCTGCATACCTTGCGGAAATTTGAAATTTTGTTTCACCATCCAGGTAAGATCAACATACCTTATGTAAGTGCATTTCCTTCCCATAAATTTGGACAACCGAGTCTCCTAAAGTATGAGTGAGTAGTAGGAATCTCCACGGTCGTGCCTCACGTTCGGATTTGAAGATGAAGCATTAGGAGGCCTACGAGTGTGGTGAGCAGTTGTCTTGAACCTCTTCGAACGTCCTCTTTCTATTGATGATTAAAACTGTGAGTAAAGAGAGAGAAGGAGGATAAGGGAGGGAACTTATAACTTAGGGTTTTGGAATTGGGAATGGGATTTCTTGGGAAATAGATAAACGGGTTGGATAAATTGAGGTGCAAAAATGGGTAAAGGTGAGGTTTAATACTTCTATTTAGCTAAGATTTCGAATTTGCTGCTTGCATTTGAGATTTTCAGAGAAAAGGAGGAAGATAGGGTTTGAAAAAAAGTGACAAAAACGCATCTGATTCTATTATATATGCTGTCGTTAATCGATTAAGTGTCGCATTTAATCAAATAATCAGTGTCAAAATTCCAGGTTTTCAAAAAATGAGCCCAAGTAATCCATTAAAATAAATCTTAATCGATTAAAGTTAGTGAAAATTGAAATGATTGCTACTGGAACTCATTTTAATCGATTAAGAAGGATAGTTAATCGATTAACTGACATCAGATTTGCATAATCAAGAGGTTTTTGGGTTTTAAAAGCATGCAAAGATTTCTAACATTTATCAATCAGTTTTTACTTAATCACATATACATTTTCAGCTTGTCAAATAGGATCATGAGTCATAATAGGAATATAATGCATTCATAACAAGTATACATGTTGAAGCATAGAAGACATTAATCATGCGAAGCATATAATAACATTTTTGGACGATTTTAGTCAAGATAATTTTCATCAAGAATTCCAAGTTCTCTTCGAAGAACATAGAAGGTATCTCGTGAGAGAGGCTTGATGAAAATATGATCCAATTGCTTAGATATTTCAACAAATTCAAGCACACAATCGCCTTTTTATACATAGTCACGCAAGAAATGATGTCTAATTTCAGTATGCTTGGTTCTAGAATGCAAAATGAGATTCTTGGATAGGTTTATGGCACTTGTGTTATCAGATTTTATAGGAATATTTTCTAGATTAAGTCCAAAGTCCTTAAGTTGCTTCTTCGTCCAAAGGATTTGAGTGTAACACACACTGGCAGCAATGTATTCCGCTTCAGCGGTGTACAAAGCAACACATGTTTGCTTTTTACTGTGCCATGCAACTAAGGAACTACCAAGTAAATGACAAGTCCTACTAGTGCTTTTCCGATACAACTTACATCCCACAAAATCGGAATCGGAATACCCTACCAAGGATAATGAGGCATCCCTAGGATACCATAATCCCATATTAGTTTATCCTTTTAAATATCTCATAATTCGTTTTACAGCAGTATAATGTGGATCTTTATGTAAAGCTTGAAATCTAGCACACATACAAACACTAAACATAATATCGGGGCGACTCATAGTTAAATACAATAATGAGCCGATAATCCCACGATATTTGGTTACCTCGATTGCTTTTCCCTTTTCATCTTTATCTAGATAGAATACGGACGCCATACGTGTTGAAGCCTCTTTACACTTTTCCATATCGAACTTCTTCAGTAACTCTTTGCAATATTTCGATTGATGAATGAAGATGCCGCTTTCCATTTGTTTGATTTGAAGTCCAAGAAAGAAGGTCAGCTCACCCATCATCGACATCTCAAATTCACACTGCATCAACTCAGAAAGTTCTTTACATAAAATGTCAATAGTAGATCCAAAGATTATATCATCAACATATATTTGAACTAAAAGCACATGATTATCTAATCTACGAATGAAAAGGATAGTATCAACCATACCCCTCACAAACCCTTTTTCCAAGAGGAAAGAGCTCAATCTATCATACCAGAATCTGGGAGCTTGTTTCATGCCATAAAAGGCCTTTTTGAGCTCAATCTATCATACCAAGCTCTGGGAGCTAAAGCTGGGAAGTTGATCTACATATACCTCCTCTTGAATGTCGCCATTCAAGAAGGCGCTCTTGACATCCATTTGAAAGAGCTTGAAGTTCATAATTGATGCAAAAGATAAAAGTATCCTTATGGCCTCTAATCTGGCTACAGGAGTGTAGGTCTCATCATAATCAATGCCCTCCTCCTGGTTGTAGCATTTGGCCACTAAGCGAGCTTTATTTCTGATTATCAAGCCAGATTCATCCAATTTATTGCGAAACACCCATCAAGTACCAATCCTTGGAAGTTCTGGAGGCTTAGGGACCAAGTGTCATACATTATTACGCTCGAACTGGTTTAGCTCTTCTTTCATAGATCTTCTTGCATAGCTATACCCCAGTGCACATCTTCAATGGCCTCATTAATGGTCTTAGGCTCGATTTGAGATATAAACGCAACAAAGTTAAAAAAGTTACGTAAAGAGCTACGGGTTACCACCCCGTAGTTATATCACCTATCGCTTTGTCGAGTGGATGATCCTTCTTGGTCTTCCACGCGATTGGCAAGTCCTGATGCTCATCTTGTATAGTTTGCTCTACTTCTTTGTCCTTGTCCATGTCCTTAGAGTATGCTTCTTCCAAAGCACTTGCAACATCATCATAGAATACTTTCCTCTTCTCTTTTGGAGAAGATTCGTCAAAATGGACATGCACAGACTCTTCTACTTGCATTGAATATTTATTAAAGACTCGAAAAGTTTTACTATGCAATAAATACCCCAAAAATATACCATCATCAGCTTTTGAATCAAATTTACTTAAAGCTCCTTTTCCATTATTTAATATAAAGCATTTACACCCAAAAGCATGAAAATGAGAAATGTTAGGTCTACGGCCTTTTAAAAGTTCATATGGAGTTTTTGAAAATTAGGCCCCAAGAGTATACGGTTAATCACATAGTAAGTTGTATGCATTGCATCAGCCCAAAAATATTTGGGAACCTTGCTTTCATTTAGCATGGTTCTAGCAAGCTCCTCTAAGACTCGATTCTTCCTCTCAACAACTCCATTTTGTTGAGGGATACGAGGGGCCAAAATTTGATGCATAATACCATATTTATTACAGAATTTATCAAATAAATGGTTTTCAAATTCACCACCATGATCGGATCAAATAGATACTATCTTATGATTAAACTGGTTTTGGATTTGCTTGGTAAGGTTTTTGAAAGACTTAAAAGCATCGCTTTTGGACGAGAGAAATAATGTCCATGTAAATCTAGAGAAATCGTCAACGATCACTAAAGCATAAAAGCTACCACCAAAACTCATGACCTGTGATGGTCCAAATAAGACCATATGGAGAAGCTCCAAAGGTCTTGTTGTGGATATCACATTCTTTTTAGCAAAAGAGTTTTTAACTTGTTTACATCTTTGACAAGTGTCAAAATTTTGTTGAGTTTTAAAATCAAGTTTTGGTAGCCCATCAACCAAATTATTTTTAGACAATTTATCTAGATTCTTTATGTGAATATGAGCGACACGCCTATGACAAATCCAGATGTCATCCTCTTTTGATATAAAACATTTTGAAAATAGAGTAGTGACATCCTTCAGAATAACCATATAGATATTATTTATACGATATCCGACAAACTTAACTTTATTAGATATATTGTCACGAATAATACAACACACAGAATTAAAAGATACACGGTTACCTTTATCGCATAGTTGGCTGATACTCAAGAGGTTATGTTCCAGACCTTCAACATATAACACATTTTCAATCACGACCTGATTTGAGTTGACAATTGTTCCGGTGCCAAGTATCTTCCCTTTGTTGTTGTCNGTTGTCTCCATAAGTGACAAACCCTTTTTCTTGCAAGGATAGATCTAGGAATTTTGATCTATTACTCGTCATATGTCTCGAGAATCCACTATCAAGATACCAATGTTGTCCATGTGCACGAAGACATACCTGCAAAACATTGATAACTTGCCTTTTTCAGGTACCCAAGTTATGTTGGGTCCTTTTCTGTTAGTAACTAGGGAGTTATCTCCCTTTTTCATCCATACATACACGCCACTAGGTATACCATATTTTCTAATATAACAAGAGTATGAAGTGTGGCCATGAGTGTCCCAATAAAAGCATGTAGGAACCTTTTTATTAAAAAAATTCATATGGGGTCGATTAATAGGTCTCCTATATGGTCTTCTCCTATGCATAGGGGGAATATATCCTAGTCTGGTATGGTCACCAACATTCCTGGTTTTACTAAGCATAGTGTTAACATGTTTTGACTCTCTGTGAGTTTTACGAGTTTTTTATTTAATCTCAAATTTTCATTTTTCAAATCATCGCAAGAATCACAGACAGTAGCTTGAAATAAATTATTATCAGAGCAATTGCATGCATTACAAGAATAGATCAAATCTAATGTTTCATTTTTTAGTTCATCTAATTCTTTTTGTCATGAAATTATTTTTTGTTCATTTAGCATGATTACTCTTTCCTACCGGAACTAAGCCTAGCTAATTTCTTTAACTCATCACACAATTCAACATACGCATTATATAATTCCTCATAAGGAGGAGAATCATCAGATGAAGTAGATGAGGTGTCAGAATGTACCTCACTATTTGCCTCTTTTGAATTTGAGCAACAAGCATCATTTGTTCTCGTCATTAAGCATAGCTTTACTGTCTCCTCTTCATCTGAGGTGCTGGATGTCGTGTCCTCCTATGTACATCCCATACTATGTAAGCTTTCTTCGATTTGAAGTCCCGATGAGTGCTCTTATCTGAATCAACCTTATTGAGGTAAGTAGGACATTGGAACCTCATATGTCCTGACTTTCCACATTCATGGCAAGTGAAGCGCTCTTTACTCTTGCCTTTTCTGGTCGAAACCCAAGCTTCTTTCTTCTGGAAATAATTAAAGCATCCTTTCATTAGAAATTTCCCGAATTTGTGTACGCGAAGGCTCAAAGTTTCTTCGTCTACATCTTAATCAGATTCATCTTCTTCTCTCTCTTCTGTGGATTGAGATGTTGTTACCTTGAGAGATATGCTTTTATTTTTGCGATCTGATTCCTCGTGCAGTCAGGCACCCAAGCTCATTTTCGTGTAAATTATTATCAGCGCAATTCCATGCATTACAAGAATAGATCAAGTCTAATGTTTCATTTTCCAATTTTAGTTCATCTAATTCTTTTTGTAATGAAATTATTTTTTGTTCATTTAGCAGGATTACTCTTTCCTACCTAAACTAAGCCTAGCTAGTTTCTCTAACTCATCATGCAATTCAATATACGCATTATATAAGTCCTCATCAGGAGGAGAATCTTCAGATGAAGTAGATGAGGTCTTAGAATATACCTCACTATTTGCCTCTTTTGAATTTGAGCAACAAGCATCATCTGTTCTCGTCATTAAGCATAGCTTTGCTGTCTCCTCTTCATCTGAGGTGCTGGATGTCGTGTCCTCCTCTGGTATATACCATAATATGTAAGCTTTCTTCGATTTGAAGTCCCGAGGAGTGCTCTTATCTGAATCAACCTTCTTGAGGTAAGTAGGACATTGGAACCTCATATGTCCTGACTTTCCACATTCATGGCAAGTGAAGCGCTCTTTACTCTTGCCTTTTCTGGTCGAAACCCAAGCTTCTTTCTTCTGGAAATAATTAAAGCATCCTTTCATTAGAAATTTCCCGAATTTGTGTACGCGAAGGCTCAAAGTTTCTTCGTCTACATCTTAATCAGATTCATCTTCTTCTCTCCCTTCTATGGATTGAGACGTTGTTACCTTGAGAGATATGCTTTTCTTTTTGCGGTCTGATTCTTCGTGCAGTCAGGCACCCAAGCTCCTTTTCGTGTAAATTATTATCAGCGCAATTCCATCCATTACAGGAATAGATCAAGTCTAATGTTTCATTTTCCAATTTTAGTTCATCTAATTCTTTTTGTCATGAAATTATTTTTTGTTCATTTAGCAGGATTACTCTTTCCTACCGGAACTAAGTCTAGCTAATTTCGTTAACTCATCATGCAATTCAACATACGCATTATATAATTCCTCATAAGGAGGAGAATCATCAGATGAAGTAGATGAGGTGTCAGAATGTACCTCACTATTTGCCTCTTTTGAATTTGAGCAATAAGCATCATCTGTTCTCGTCATTAAGCATAGCTTTACTGTCTCCTCTTCATCTGAGGTGCTGGATGTCGTGTCCTCCTCTGGTATATACCATAATATGTAAGCTTTCTTCGATTTGAAGTCCCGAGGAGTGCTCTTATCTGAATCAACCTTCTTGAGGTAAGTAGGACATTGGAACCTCATATGTCCTGACTTTCCACATTCATGGCAAGTGAAGCGCTCTTTACTCTTGCCTTTTCTGGTCGACTCCCATGCTTCTTTCTTCTGGAAATAATTAAAGCATCCTTTCATTAGAAATTTCCCGAATTTGTGTACGAGAAGGCTCAAAGTTTCTTCGTCTACATCTTAATCAGATTCATCTTCTTCTCTCCCTTCTATGGATTGAGACGTTGTTACCTTGAGAGATATGCTTTTCTTTTTGCGGTCTGATTCTTCGTGCAGTCAGGCACCCAAGCTCCTTTTCGTGTAAATTATTATCAGCGCAATTCCATCCATTACAGGAATAGATCAAGTCTAATGTTTCATTTTCCAATTTTAGTTCATCTAATTCTTTTTGTCATGAAATTATTTTTTGTTCATTTAGCAGGATTACTCTTTCCTACCGGAACTAAGTCTAGCTAATTTCGTTAACTCATCATGCAATTCAACATACGCATTATATAATTCCTCATAAGGAGGAGAATCATCAGATGAAGTAGATGAGGTGTCAGAATGTACCTCACTATTTGCCTCTTTTGAATTTAAGCAATAAGCATCATCTGTTCTCGTCATTAAGCATAGCTTTACTGTCTCCTCTTCATCTGAGGTGCTGGATGTCGTGTCCTCCTCTAGTATATCCCATAATATCTAAGCTTTCTTTGATTTGAAGTCCCGAGAAGTGCTCTTATCAGAATCAACCTTCTTGAGGTAAGTAGGTCATTGGAACCTCATATGTCGTGACTTTCCACATTCATGGCAAGTGAAGCGCTCTTTACTCTTGCCTTTTCTGGTCGAAACCCAAGCTTCTTTCTTCTGGAAATATTTAAAGCATCCTTTCATTAGAAATTTCCCGAATTTGTGTACGAGAAGGCTCAAAGTTTCTTCGTCTACATCTGAATCAGATTCATCTTCTTCTCTCTCTTCTGTGGATTGAGACGTTGTTACCTTGAGAGATGTGCTTTTCCTTTTGTGATCTGATTCTTCGTGCAGTCAGGCATCCAAGCTCCTTTTCATGTAAATTATTATCAACGCAATTCCATGCATTACAAGAATAGATCAAGTCTAATGTTTCATTTTCCAATTTTAGTTCATCTAATTCTTTTTGTCATGAAATTATTTTTTGTTCATTTAGCAGGATTACTCTTTCCTACCGGAACTAAGTCTAGCTAATTTCGTTAACTCATCATGCAATTCAACATACGCATTATATAATTCCTCATAAGGAGGAGAATCATCAGATGAAGTAGATGAGGTGTCAGAATGTACCTCACTATTTGCCTCTTTTGAATTTGAGCAATAAGCATCATCTGTTCTCGTCATTAAGCATAGCTTTACTGTCTCCTCTTCATCTGAGGTGCTGGATGTCGTGTCCTCCTCTAGTATATCCCATAATATCTAAGCTTTCTTTGATTTGAAGTCCCGAGGAGTGCTCTTATCAGAATCAACCTTCTTGAGGTAAGTAGGTCATTCGAACCTCATATGTCGTGACTTTTCACATTCATGGCAAGTGAAGCGCTCTTTACTCTTGCCTTTTCTGGTCGACTCCCATGCTTCTCTCTTCTGGAAATGTTTAGAGCCTCCTTTCTTTATAAATTTCCCGAATTTGTGTACGAGAAGGCTCAAAGTTTCTTCGTCTACATCTGAATCAGATTCATCTTCTTCTCTCTCTTCTGTGGATTGAGACATTGGTACCTGGAGAGATATGCTTTTCTTTTTGCGATCTGATTCTTCGTGCATAGTCAGGCATCCAAGCTCCTTTTCATGCTCTTGATTTTTTCCAAACAATGTTGCCAAAGGCATGGAGTCAAGATCCTTTGATTCCATAATAGTTGTTACTTTTGGTTGCCATCTCTTGTCAAGACAACGTAAAGCTTTGTTAGTAAGCTCTCCTTTGTTAAACAATTTATCCAAAGCAACTAAATGGTTAACTATATTAGTAAAGCGTTTTTGCATATCACCAATAGATTCATTTGGTAACATACAAAATAACTCATATTCATGTGTTAGGGCATTCAACCTGGCACACTTGACTTCGCTAGTGCCTTCGTGAGTCACTTGTAAAGTGTCCCACATTTCTTTAGCACTTTGGCACTGCGAAACCCGAAAGAACACATCATAGGATAAGGCCAATGTGATGATATTTTTGGCACGCAGGTTATACTGAACCTTTTTATGTTCATCATCGGTCCATAGACTTTTTGGTTTATCTTTCGGTTCATCGTCCGCTAAATGTTGTGGAACGAAGGGCCCGTTGACTACAGATTCCCAAATATCTGAGTCGATGGCCTCCATAAAGATTTTCATGCGAACTTTCCAATAGGCATATCCTTCGTCACTAAATACGGGAGGGTGGTTAAAGGATGCGTCATCACCTCCAAAGGAGTTGGTGGAACCCATTTAATTTCCCTAACGGATCACGCAGATACAGTTGAGCTAGCATGACGTACTAGCTCTGATATCACTTGTTAGGTATCAGTGACAGAATACACCTAAATGGGGGTTGAATACGTATCATGGTTTCCGCTTACTGCTATTTGCACCAAAGCTCTATTCTGGAAAATTGCCCAGTTAATCGATTAAAGTTGTGACTTAATCGATTAAGTCGCACAGAATTAGCAATTGCGGACTGACTCAATTACACGACCAATTACAGATTATACAGAAATGATATAGCAGATATATTTGAACACAAATGATCTTTATTTGGAAGTAATACTATATTCAAAATATGAGCTACAATAGGCAATTAAAAGATACTAAAAATAGTAAAGAGATAAGGGAAAGACACAGTATGTTAGAAGGTTTTTATACTGGTTCGTTTTGCGGTCCACTGCAAAACTACATTCAGTCCTCTCCTCTGATATGGGAGATTTACTTCACTAAAATTGAAACCAATGTGTCTTACATACACACTTCCAATTACAAGACCTTGAACGCTCTCTTCTTGAGTTCCCAGAACCTCTACCTTGGTTTGACCTTACCCAATCGCCTAGGAAAATCTTTCCTACGATCCAACCCCAACCAAGAGTATGCTCTAAACTCAAGACGTTCAAGTCTTGCTGAAGACTCTCTGATCTCTTTGGTGGTACGACACCAAGAGATGACTTTCCTTGTTACAAAAACAACACAAAAAACAGAGTAATGTAAAGCACTAAAATGGCTCAAATATTACAAGAAAGAACAAGTTATAAATCCTATACAAATCTCACAATTACTATGAATATGTATAAGATGAAAATCATGAAGAACATGTAATTTCTACCCTTAAGAAATCTCTAAACAGTAATGAAAGAATCATGCAAAAACAAGATAGGATGATGGACACATTTGATAATATGGAACGGATGACATGTTAATCCATAAGCATAATACTATCTCACTCTAATCTCACATGCAATTCTCTCTGCCTATATGGCGTACGTTGAACATGAAAATACGCAACTTAGCAATTCTAATATGAATGTATAAATGTATAAAATCGTATGTGAAATCTGTTGAAAATACAGTTTATATAGAAAAGTTGTTTTCACTCAGTTAATCGATTATGTTGCATGTTAATCGATTAACGAACTGTTAAAGAGTAACTGGAATCCATTTTTCAGTTATCTGTTGAAACTGTTAAAAATTGTTTTCACGTTAATCGATTAAAGATTTTCTTAATCGATTAACTGACATATTTTCAGTTAAGATATTAATTGGTAAACTACATATATGTTATGCTTATCAACTATACATGTTTTACCTTTATGTTATGCCTAATATGCAGAAATAACATGTATGATTAATGCATGAACGTATAATAAACTTGATGGGATGTCTCATGTAAATAATATGATAGTTTTTAGACTTTGTGAGATTTGCATCTAGGTTTACCTAACCTAGACTCAATAACTAAGACACATCTAAGACTCTAGTCTAGACATGAAGCTCTTGAATATTTAACATGTTGATTTGTTGAGTTGTCTTTAAGCTTTCACTAAGCCCTTTGTCTTCATCAAAACATAGACAAGCGTAAGTGCTCTCTTGACACATTACATTTTCAGATATGATAGGGTTTATGGTTTTGGTTGGCAGAGGCAAGGGAGTTGAGCATGAATTTATGATGGTGGGCGTTGGTTTCTGATCTGATTTGGCGCTGGAAGATTAGAGTAGGTTTAATGGGCGTGCGATGGCATGGATTTCTGGAATTTATTTTTTAACGAAGTGATTTATTCTTATTGATGATAAAGATAATAAGAATATGGAATATTTTTGTTATGCATTCCAGGGTTGGTTGGATGGAACAGGGATCCCCAGTCTTGGTATATTATTTCTTGTCTCAAGTTAATGGCACATTGTCACATGGATAAAAGAAAGTTTTTAAAAACAAAAAGTAACATTTTAATTGGCCTGAGACATGAACAATAGAGGATCTCTGTATGAGTGGATGAGGAGGATGGAATTGGATTCTCTATTCCTTAGAATTCATGTCCTTGTGTCTCAATCCAATCACTCTTTGCCAACAAATAAGAATAACACTTTATTTTAATTTTATTTTATAAAAATAAAATATTAAATCCATGTGTTTGAACATGAATGGTATGGGATAGGATTGGGGACACCATTTTAAGACAGGTGATCCCCATCCGAGGAAGACAAGATGGTTATGATGTTGCGGCGAAGTTGATGAAATGAAATGGATGAAAGAAGTTAGGGATAAAGCTGTCATGTTGATATTTATTTTGTTTGTTTAAATACATCCTTAATAGTTCTCGTTTTAATTTTCCCATATACTTAGGTTCATACACATCTTTACAATTCAGCATTCATCTACTTGTTACTTCATTATATCTGATGATGAATAATTCTTCATGTTTCCTTTATAATATGTTGAATTTTGTTTTTATTATTAACTTTGGATGGACAATACTAATATAAATGGACTAACACTTAAAAAAAGGAAAATATAAGGACTAAAATCATCATGACAATAAAATTATGGACAAAAATACTAAAATATCATGACAATAAAATTATGGACAAAAATACACTAATTTTAGTCTATATATATTTTTAAGCATGTAGTCTTGGTATCTTTCAACCAAGTTAACAACAATTATGAAAATCAGTCAACTAGAAGGAATGGACTAAAAGTACTTTTAAAAAAATCAGAACGTGAAATATAAAAAAAACATATATGATATTCATACATAAATATAAGAAATATATACACTAGTGTATTGTCGTGTCTGTTAATTCGTTTTCCTATCATTTATAACATATAGTTTGTACATTAATATAATATTTTTGTAATTGAATTTATTCGATTGATGGAGTGTTTAATTTTTTTAAATATTTCAAAATAAAAAGATAATGAAAGTAAAATAAGAAGATAATGTTATATAATTTTTTTGTAAAAAAAAGAATATAATGAGGACAAAATAGAGAATTATAAATTACACCATGATAGAGTGTTTATTTTGTAGTTTCCTTTTATTAAGTAGTATAGATAACATAGGAAGCTAGAAGAGGATGTAAGTTGTGTTGAGTCCAAATTGTATTAAAATATGATAACGAGTGGTATAAATGTAATATCGTGTAAACCCAGATGCAAAAAATATTAATTATAAGTGATATAGACAATATGCACACCCTGCTGGAAGTGTGTCCAATACACAATATGCACACCCTACTGGAGACCTGGAAGACTGCCGTGGACATATCATTGGAATTTGGGCAAACTTCATGATACTCACAATTATTGGATAGTCGGGATATAAAAAATGTGTTCATCCATCCGAAAATATCCGCCTACATGTCCTATTCGCCTGTAGATGTTTTTAACGGGCAAAACATATGACACTTATTAAATAAAGTATTGAATATCAAATATGTAAAAGTATATATATTTTGTTAAATGTGAAAAATTTTGTTCCATTTATTATATATGCATTTGTATATCATAGGTAAGAAAATACTTTTATTTTCTTATTATGTATATGCATTTATATTTTCTATATTATGTATATGTACTATTCCTTTTATATTTTGTATGTAAGTTATGTACTATATATATTCTATATTATATATTGTATGGATTGTTCCATTTATATGGTTTTTATAATGATAATTATATTTATATTTAAAATATATATTATTTATTTTTTATGAAGTATATATAAATATGTATATATATTTTTAGTTTTGTTTAGGGCGTCCCGTAAAACTACTCGCCTGTAGGCATTTCCAGCAAGGAAAATAAGCATCACACAAACATTATTAAATAAAGTATTGAACATGAACTATGTAAAAATATATGTATTTTGTTAAATGTGAGAAATTTTGTTCTATTTGTTATATATGTATTTGTATATCATAGATAAGAAAATACTGTCATTTTCTTATTATGCATATACATTTATATTTTTTATATTATATATATGCATACGTACTATTCCTTTTGAATTTTGTATGTAAATTATGTATTATACATATTTTTTATTATATATTACATTTATATTTTGTACGTATTGTTCCATTTATACGATTGTTTATAATGATAAATATATTTATATGTGAAATACATATTACTTTTTTATGAATTGTATATAAATTTGTTTACATTTTTTTAGTTTTGTTTAGGGTGTCCCACAAGTCCATCTTACACATGTTTAAAGCTAACATATCATGATATTTCATGCCCATTTTAAAAATGGGCATGTCTATGTCCGCCCTAATTTAGATGGATATTGGGTAAGTATGAACATGACGATCCTAATTAACAATATTACTTAGACATTTTGTATATATACATAAGAAAAAATATATACTGATAATATAAAAAATTCATTATATTTATCATTTATATTAGTCATTATTAATTTTATTAATTATTAAATATATGTAATACACATGAATGTCTTTGTGTATATAATTTTTATGTATAGAAGTTACACTATATTATTGGATGGTGAAGTATGCAAAAAGAGGGGGAAATCTATTTATAAGTTTTATAAACTGTTATTATATTATATATCATTTATATTTAATTATTATTAACTCTTCAGATAAAATAAAGAATGTAAAATCTATATACTGACAGTGTAAAATTTTATACACATGCACCTCATCATTCACCATTCATTTGAATTACATTTTTTAAAAAGTCAACACTAATTAAATATCAATCAATAATACATGATATAATTATAGTATATAAAACTCATATACTATCAGTGCATACATCTTTTTCTCTAAAATAAATTTATTTTAGATGATATAATAAATATGTATAAATCTTTATATTGACATATTACCCTCTCACCATAAATGTTATAATGTTAATCCTTCAATCAAAACTTACTTTAAGTTGTGATAAAGTATTATTATTTATTTTTCAGTTCACAAGATACTAAGCCCTAGTAGACGCCCTCGCCTCCTTCGTTCGGCACCACCGTCCGCCATCTTCCACCGGCGTTATCCGTAAGGTCAGTTCCCTTTCTGATCTGTGATATGGACCTGGAAATTAGTTTCCAAGAGTCTGTTTGTACCCCTTTTCTGGTTTCTTTATATTGCCATCTCTGTGTATTATGAATTTTCCACATCAACTGTTTGATATAATGTCAAGCTATTCGGTGGACTTTATGAGACTCGTAAATTGATTCGAAATCATAAAATCATTTGCAAATATCATATTCGTGATAAGTTTATGATATTCAAATAAACTACTTAAGTTTCAAGTTGATTTGCCTTTCCTGTTACTTATCACTTATGATGCCTATAAATTTATGCTCAAGTTTGCACGTAGTAGTACTCTACATGGCTCAAACCGAAACATGATTGCCTACGTTGGAGAGTGGAGAATACCTGTGGTCAATGTTTTAAATCGTGGTTGTGTTTACCGCAATTGCGAGAAAATGTGGTTGATGCGGCCACAGTTGCAGTTGCGGTTTGATTCAAAGACTCATGAAACTGCAATACTGTGACTGCAATTGCGGTCACAGAGTGCAGTTTAAAGAATTGCTGTAGTATATGCACAAACTTTCCAGTGCCACAGACCCTTGTACTTCCATAATTAATGGTCTGAAAGTTCCTTTCCTTTTGTATTAGATCCAAGTCACTAAGTATCTTACTCTTCTACTCTTAAACTAATAACTTAAGCACTAGCACACTGTTATTGGTGATGCCAATTTTCATTCCACCCTCACATAGTCACATGTTTGGTAGTGATAACATTTTAGAAAATTATTGCTTTTTCATAGTGCTTTTGCTTCTAAGCTGTTTTAAACACAATAAGTTAATCCAAACTTATAGTATTTATAAATAATGTTTTTCGTTCCTTATTTCAATCCTGTCATCTCCATTTCTTGCCTTCCATCTCTGCCAAATACATTCAATTTTTGAAATAGAGATGTATTGGAGGGAGGCATAAAGTTTTTCAGTCTGCAATACATATTCTTATTATTCGATTGTGTGCAAGTGTACAAAGGTAAATTATTTTGGTAGAGCAGTTATTTCATTTCAAGAGTGAGTTCTTAGGTCTAAGTATAACATTTGAAGGAATAAAATACATTGCGTCGAAGGAATGTTTATACCTATGCACTAGTGACACCCATGTTTCAAAGACTTACCTTCAAGTAACTCCATTAAAGTGTGTCATTCACCATACCAGATGTTAAGTGACTTGTTAATTAAGAACCAGCAGTGTGATGAAGTATTTTGTTCAGATGTTTTTATTAGTTTAATTATAGAATACAGATTCCTTTGGTTATGCAATTTCAACAACACATCTGGTTCACTTCATATAGTGATTTAGATCCATTCTTATTGCATGCATATTATTTACATTGTTTAATATGATTTCATTACCGGTGCCTGATTTTCTATCTCCAATGGCTTAGTGGCTTACTCATAAATGACAATAAATATGTTTTTACACAATAATAGTTATGGCCTAATGGGTATAGCATTCTCTATTGTCATTACCTTGTACTTATTTTTTTCACTTTGGTTTAATTCTTTAATCAAAGCTTTAAGTTTCCCATTTTCCGTATTGTTTTCTGGCAATTCAGGCGACTGATTACCTTCTGCGGTGATGGAGGCCAGCTTTTTTCGATTTCTTAAGATTGTGGGTGTTGGATACAAAGCTAGAGCTGAAGATGCAGGGCGTCTATTGTATCTCAAATTGGGATACAGTCACGAGGTTGAGTTGCTTGTGCCTCCCGCAGTCCGTGTTTTCTGCTTCAAAAACAATGTAATTTGCTGCACTGGAATAGACAAGCAAAGGGTGCATCAGTTTGCTGCTACTGTTCGGAATTGTAAGCCACCTGAAGTTTACAAAGGCAAGGGCATAATGTATGTTGATGAAGTTATCAAGAAGAAACAAGGAAAGAAGTCTAAATGATCATATAAACTTTGGATGATTTCACTAAGTCTAGCACTTGGATGTACATTGGCTAGACTTTGCAGAATTTTTCACTCTGTACTAGGAACAATTTCAACGTTGGAGTCCTTGAATAGAGTATTATGGATACTCATATTTGCGTTAAGATAATAATTTCTTCCTTCAATATGATTCATTAGAGTTTCTCTTACACTGTTGCGACATTTTGTCTATTTTAAGAACATAAATTATGTTAAAACTTTCTTTTCTTCTTCACTTTGCATGCACCTGGGGATGGTGTTTCTGGACATTTCCTTGTCCATTTCTACTATTAGCTGAAAAATTATTTTAGTATGCATCATTTGAAATTTCTCCCATTGCATGTATTTCCCTCTCACAAACATAAAGTTTTAAGAAATCTGAATGTGTTTTTTCTTGTTGTTGTTGATTATCATGTTCTTATTTCTTTTGTTTTTATCCAATTCAAAAGTCAAGGAAAGTCTGAGTCTAGCATCATAGTTACAGAAAAAAATACTAACCATTGCCCTTAATGAATTGGTTAAGGAAGCAAAATAAGTAATTTTGTATAGGAAACATCATGTTTAATTTGTCGACAAGTGCTGGACTTGAACTTCCAATACTAAGTTTTTCTAATTAAATGATTAAGCATTGTATACTCAACAGGAAACTATTGCAGGGAAATAATTGGACAGGTTTTCTACTGTAATCTATTTTGAAGTTCTTTTCTTAAAAAATGAAAATATTTGGTGTCAGTTTTTCTTAGTTGAGATTGTTATACCAACAACCCATAATGATCCTGAAGGCAATCATGTCAATTTGGAATTAAACCCAAAGCCATGCAGATGCCAGATTATCTGATTATGTGTGTTACTGAAATAGCTAATAGAGGCTTTACTGTAATAATGGGAGAGAAAGGTGGTAGGAGGAGTTTTTTTGGGATTGTGGGAAACTGGGAATGAGGGATTCTATTATGTTAGTTTCAGACAGAAAGGTGAGGTAGGGAATATTTGTAATGATTAGCTATATATGTTCATATTTTTTTTGTATTATCAAAGGTATCTCTCATCTTATGAGATAATAAATTAATCCATTCTGAGGCACGTAAATGTCCCTCTCTTTTGGGGGTGTGTGGCTGTCCCAACAAAAGAATCTCTGTCATGGATGATTCCTGAAGTAGAAGCAGGAATCAGCATGATAGTGTGCTGCTATAAATACTTGAAAGTCGTATACTCCACAATGTTTTGGAAGCAAGACAAGAAAGTAGTTCATACTTCTTTGTTTCCTCAGTTATTTATAGTTGAATATGAAACTACATTTTTCTAAAGATTTCACATCTCAATAATATGCTTCACGTATAAAGTCTATAAAGTATGATTTCTTTGGTTTTGGTTTTGTTTTGCTTGTAACACATAACCAGCCGCGAAATATGATTATTCATGTCAATAATTGGGCATAGGTTATAGTCATTCTCAATGATTGGCTCACTACAAATTCTACAGTGGAAAAAGATAAACTTCCTATCCAATTATAGATTATTTGATTATTTGTGCCATTAGCCATGAATTTGACATTGTTGGTATATTTTGTTAATACAAATTTTAAACTAGCCCAACATGAACCACCACAATCAATAGGTTAGAAGTTTGAATATAACTTATCCTATCTATTTACAAAATGGAGAGGATAATTATTCATTAATAAAATTCTTTAACTTTTGTGATGAGAGAGGAGGTTCTTCTCAAGCCATTATTACCAGGAAATTGATGCTTAAGCATGACCATTATTTCCTCTTTTACCATTGCTTGTTATTTAAATAGTTGTCTTTTATTTTATTTTTGATATGTTTCCTTGTAATCTGGCAGATAAAGGGGATAGGTAGGATTCTAGGAGTAATAGTTTACTAACTAAATTTTGGAAAGTAAAGTATCAAAATGAGGAAATAAAGTCTTTTACTACAATTGGGGGCATAAGTATAAATGAAACTAAAAGAGAAGAGGGGGTGAGAAACACAAGAAGTCCATGGAATCTGTGGTCATGCATGCATTACAAAGGCATAATAGAAGGGAAAAATATCACCTATTATCAAGAATGTTTCATTCCTTATTCTAGACCAATCAAATTTTAACCAATAATATAAAAGTATTATTATTTTTAATTTTTTATTTATTTATATTACAATATGTGATTGAAGTATTGAACTATTATGGACATGTGATATTTGTAGAAGAGACTAATTAAGATAAATATAAAAAGTTAAGGGTAGGGTGCACCGCAGATTCCGTGTGGTCCAGCCTTGCACTCCAATCATCTCATGCACAAATCGTTGAGCGGAAGTAATGCCTTATTGTTTGCTTCTCTTCCTCCTTTACCCCTTAATTCCCTGTATAAAGTTATATTCAAAGTTTTAAATAACGGTTTTGAAAACTTCGAAAATCTTAAACGTTTCATATAAATACAGATATTTGTGATCAATGCAACTACTATTGTAAACGACTAATCGTAGTATGATTTTGACTATTTTCAAAACATTGATATATAGTTGTATGTAACAATTGCAGACCCAGATTTAAAACTTTCTTGTAGATATTCTTTCTTTAGCAAGAGGTGTTAGTAACTAATAAAACCAACTTTGTTATTGGTCTTCATGCATTCTAGACAACAATATTTTTGTGTGACACGTCCATGAACAAATCCCATAAAAGTGACACTCATTAGTGTTAGATGCCTCTCATTACTATGCCTTAAAAGAATTTTATGACAATTTTATGGCTCTCTTTAAGGGCATTTTATGTCACTTTTATGGCTTTGTTTCCAAGCATCCAATGCTTGGAATCCAAGATACCAAGACTTTGCTTGCCTATAAAAGGACACATATAGAGAGCTTCAAAATCATCTTCACAACACACAACATCTCTTTCATTTACACATATATTGTGAGTGCATTCTTGGTGAGAATTCTTGTTCCATTTGAGAGAGTATTTGTGAGAAAAAATATTGTCATTTGTCCTCATCATTATAAGAGGATTTCTTGTACTCTTCTTTTTTACATAGTGGAATTTTGCTCTTGATCGCCCATGGTTTTTTTCCTCTCACACTGAGGGGTTTTTCCACGTTAAATCTTGTGTGTTATTTTCTTTATCCTTTACTTGCTTCTCTTTTGTTCTCAATTGATTCAATCCTGTGCTTCCGCATTGTGCTCTAACCTTAACAAGTGGAATCAGAGCTCTTACTAAATTGAGAATTTCAAAATGTCTGCAAAATTTGACATTGAGAAGTTTGATGGCAAAATTAGCTTTTCTATTTGGCGAGTCCAAATGAGGGCCGTTCTTATCCAGAGCGGATTAAAGAAAGCTTTAGATGGGAAGTCAAAGAAACCAGTTTCCATGACCGATGATCAATGGGACGAGTTGGATGAAAAGGCGCTTTCAACAATTCAACTTTGTTTGTCGAAGGAGGTTCTTCGTGAGGTTGCCAATGAAGAAACCGCTGCGGCTTTGTGGCTGAAGTTAGAAACTTTATACATGACCAAGAGCCTCGCAAACAAGCTTCGTCTCAAAGAACGGTTATACACCATTCGTATGGTTGAAGGTACTCCTATTCAAACTCATCTTGATGAGTTTAATTCTATTATTATGGATATGCAAAATATTGATATTAATATTGAAGATGAAGACAAAGCTGTTTTGTTGGTTGTCTCTTTACCTTCTACCTATAAGCACTTCAAAGAAATCATGTTGTATGGAAATAATGATACCTTATCCTTTGAAGATGTTAAATCTAATTTATTGTCCAAAGAAAAATTTGATCTTGAAGTTAATTCTGTGGACAAGGGTGAGGGCTTAAGTGTTCGAGGTAGAACTCAAGAAAAAGGGAGTACCAATTATAAAAAGTTCAGATCCAAATCCAGAGGTCGCAAATCCAACAAAACTTGTCGCGATCATAAGGGTTTGAGAGATTGGCACATGCCATGAGGGAGTTCTTGAGAGATTGACACATGTCATTGAGAGATTGACACATGTCATGAGGGATATTTAGTTTTGATGAGAGGTTGACACATGTCATGAGGGCTTGAGAGATTGACACATGTCATGAGGGAGTTTTTTTTATTATATAGGTAATAGATAATAATAAATGAAGACTTTCATTTGAATTTTCTTAGAAAGTAGATAATTTTGGATTTTAAACTCATAAAAATGGTTTAAATGGCTTAATGAATATTTATTGGTGACATGCAATCTCAAAGTCAATTCCCCCTCCCAATTTTCTTTTTTATTTTACAATAAAAAAAATGTTTCATAAGCACTTATTTGGCTTTCTAATGGTGCGTACTATTTGAAATTAATTTCACATTACTAATCTTTCATTTTCTTTAATTTTAAAATAAAAGGGTTTGAAGTGGCTTAACATGCATTTATTCAAATTCAATCAAATCATTATGAAATTATCGATAGGCATTTTCTCTATAAAAAACGTGTCTGATGTCCCCTATAAATAGAAGGGATAAACAACACATTAGAATAAACATAGAAATTGAGATACACAAACATTGAGGAACACAAAAAATGCTAGAGAGAAACATGAGAGAATCCTAATAGGATCGCTCGAAATTTGTACAGCCCATTCCCTTCCATTCTTCAGCATTTTTCACAGTGCATATTGAGGCATAGTCATAAAGCTTGATCACGTTATATGTAAATTTCTCAAATTTTGTTACTGTTGTATACCATTGTGAACCATCAATTGCATGCTACTGTAGCTATATGTAACTTTCAACTTTTATTTTTCACTTATTCTTTTTCTTATTTTAATTATAAAAATCATAAGTGGCTATATTATAATATCTTTAGTAATAATAGTAACTAGTGATAACGTAAATAACAATAAAAATAAAGAATGAATGTGCATTCTGTTAATAAAATATTTAAAAAATATATTTACAATAATGAATGGATGTAATAATGAAATGATATATGATTTTTAATAAAATAAGTAAATAAGCATTTTTTTTACTATGCCACCCTTTACCATTATTAATAAAAAAACGTTAAATAAATTTGTTCTATTTTTATCATATTTTTATTTATCATTTTAAGAAGTTGTGGTGGATTATGATTAAGTATGACTTATTTTCAAGCATAAAAATAAAATTAACTGAACCAAAAAAAATTATTTTCTAACTAAGAATTCTATAGTCTTAATTTCTTATTGCTCATTTGGATATGTAGGAACAAGATCCTATCTTGTGAGACGCAAATATAACAAAAAATTATTTCCTCTATAAATAAATAAAATAAGAAACCAATTTTAGGGTTATTAAGTAATCCATACAATTATTGAAGGTATACCACAATGTGTTAGTCTAGTGGTGTAATATCCTACTAGATCCTAAGGATGACCAAAAGGTGAAAGATTCGATTCCTGAGAGCGACACTTGTTGGGAAGGACAATCACTCACCCCGAAAGGGATTAGTTCCTTACCCAAAAAGGGTGAGGGGATACCTTTGGTAATACCAAAAAATTATTGAAGGTATCATCTAGTATAAGCATAAGCGATACTCATACCTTCCCCGATCCATAATCGAATTTTGAATCCAAATCTCTAAACTAAAGAGAAAGACCAATGGAATACAAAAGTGAGAAAAAAAGAGTTTTCTACATTTTCATAGAAAAAATATAGTGACAACTCCAACCTGTCATGTAACCGTTGTTCAACTATAAATCGAGGTGCATCAAGCAATTATTATGCTATAAATAATAAACTTCAAGCGTCATATATCTCCAAAAAAATCATATTATTATATCATTTAATTAGAGTTTTATTTAAACTCAAGCTTTCTAGGTCTTGTACCTAAATATGTATTTAAACTTAATCTTTCTAGGTCATGTACCTCTATGTGCAATTTAAGCTATCTAAGTACTTTACCTTGATATGCAATTTAAATTTTCGAGTCATGTACCTTGATGTGAAACTTAAATTTGTTGAGTCGTGTACCTCGAAATATAGGTTAAGCTTTTGGGTCATCTAACTTGACATGCAACTAGGGATGGCAATGTGTGTGGATGGGTCTGAGTAGTGCATTACTCGAACCCGCTCTATTACTCTATTTTTGGACTCAAACTCACCTCAGACTCGTGCTGATACCCGCTGGGTCTGCTACATACGGGTCTTTAGGTACCCAGCGGATCATCAAGTATACAAAATTCAAAAAAATTAAAAATAATTTCGAGTAATTGATGTAATTATATGTTTTTTTCCTACAATCTTATATGTTATTTAGATAATCAACAAGAGAAAAAAATTATAAAAAATAGTTTAAAGTTTTAAAAACAATTTAAATTGACTATTAAATACAACTGATTTTACTCAAACAAATATAAAAAACAAAGTCACTACTTGAACATTGTGATGTAAATTGATTTAGTACATAACATTAGATTACACATGTAAATTAACAACATAACATCATGTCATTGCCTAACAATATAAAATTACTTTTTAACAATATAAGAATCATATTTATGAATTAATATGATATTATAATTATGGATTAACATTTTGGGTACCTCGTTACCCAGACCCAGACTCATCCAACAGCTTGTCTAAAAATGTTGAGTCTCAATTATTTGTGAGTCCAGAAACCAAAACCTAGAATCGACTCATTGTGAGTATTATTTGTGGGTACCTATGGGTCAGGATACTCATTGCTATCCATAAACGTAACTTAAGATTTCTAGGTCATGTACCTTGAACTACAATTTAAGCTTTTTGGGTCCTGTAGTACCTTGATGTTCAATTTATGCTTTCTAGGTCTTGTACCTTGATGTGATAAATTCAACATTTCAGGTCCTTCAGTCTGACGTGTGTCAAAAGCATACTTATCATGTCTTGGAGCCTAATGTGTTTAAAAATCACTTTCTAGATCCTCAACCCTCATGTGTTTCAAAATCATACTTCTCAAGTACTTGTGCTTAATGTATTTCAAAATTATACTTTCAGGACCACATGTCTGACGTGTCTCAAAATAATACATTATAGTACCTTGTGCCTAGCATGTTTAAAATCATACTTTTCAAGACCGTATGCTTGGTTTGAATTTTAATTTTTATTCACGAATTATGATAGTACCTCGACCCTCGTCTTTAGTGTTTTTATTTTCTTAGGTTCCAGCATTATCCCGATGTGTGTTCCTAGTGTTTTATTTCCCAAGTTTTAATAATACACTGACCTTCATCCTTGGGTTTAATTATTTTCCTAAATTTTGGCACTACACGACCTGCATCTTCGGTTTTTTATTTCCTAGGTTTCGGAGGTACCTCGACTAGCATTCCAAGTCTATTTTTTCTCAAATTCCAATAGTACCTCAACCCATGTTCTTGTTTTACTTATTTTCCCGAATTTTGGTAGTATATACATCTTTAGTTTTTTATATTCCTTGGTTTTGCAATACCCGACATGTGTTCCTACTGTCTTATTTACCAAGTTTCGGTAATACCCCGACATGCGTTCTTGGTTTAATTTATTGTCATGAATCCTAACAATATCGTAACCCACATCTTCAGTGTTTTTATATTCCCAAATTCCTGAAGTAACCCGACTTGCGTTCTTGATATCATTTATTTTCCTAAACTATAAAGTACTCTGACCTGTGTCTTCGATGTTTTTATTTCCCTAGGTTCCATCAAAACCCTTACTTGTGTTCCTAGTGTCTTCTTTCCCAAGTCGGCAGTACCCTGACCCGTGTTCTTGATTTTATTTATTTTCTCGAATTTTGGCACTACCCCAACTTATGTCTTTAATGTTTTTTTTTCCTAGGTTCCACCACTACCTCGACCCGTATACCTAGTGTCATGTTTGCCAAGTTCCGGTAGTATCCCAACATATGTTTTTGGTTTTATTTATTTTCATGTATCCTGGAAGTACCTTGACCTGCGTCTTCGGTGTTTTTATATTCCCAAATTCTAGAAGTACCTGAACTTGCAATCTGGATTTATTTTTCAAAATTCTGGAAGTACTCTGATCTACGTCTTCGGTATTTCTTAGGTTCCAGCATTACCCCTACATGCATTCCTAGAGTAGTTTTTTGTAAGTTCCAATAGTAACTCACCGTAAGTTCTTGGTTTTTATTTTATTTTCAAGAATTTCGGTAGTGCCCCGACTTGTGTCTTTACTGTTTTCTTATTTTCTTAGGTTCCGGCAGTACCCCAACCTATGTTCCTAGACTGTTGTTTTTCCAAGTTGTGGGAGTATCCCGACCTGCATTCTTGGTTTTATTTATTTTCCCGAATTTCAGCAATATTCGACCTACATCCTCAGTGCTTTTATTTTCCTAGGTTCACACAATACCTTGACCTGTATTCATCGTCTTTTGTTTCCCATGTTCCAATAGTACCCTGGCTTGGCTTATGTTCCTATTGTTCATTTATTTACTAATTATTTATCATAATATCTCTCACACATCAATTTACTTGTTATCCACTAAGCAATTAGTAAAGAGAGACAATTGACAACACCGATCACAGAGAAATAAATAATAACAAATGTTAAATATATATAAAATAATAATAATAAATGTTGAGCACTTTGATACAAATATTTTTAATTAGATTTGATTGAATAAAAATAATAATAAATGAAATTTTTTGATTTTAGAAAGTATATAATTTTGGATTTCCTACTCCTGTATAAAATGAGGGTTAAATGAGTTAATGAGCACTTATTAACTCAATAATAACTAGATACCATCTCAATTCAATCTACCATCTCCCAATTTTCATTTTCTTTTTAAAATAAAATGAATTTTAACTATGGATAGTAAATAAGCCTAGTAATGTAGAAATTTCATTTTAAAAATACATATGTGATTTTCCTTTGATTTTCAATTTTTAAATAAAAAATAAAATATAAAAAATTAATTATTTTAATGGGTCATTGATAAAATCATTAAAAAGGAGATATCGATCAGAAATAAAAAAATATGCCAAATATTCGAATTTAATCAAGTCATTATGACGCATTAATGTTGGGATCCACTCCCCATACAAAAATGTGTACAAGGTCCCCCTACCAATAGAAGGGAGAAACATCATATTACACATACATGGAAATTGAGACACACAAAAACATAAAGAAATGCAAATAATGATTAGTTTATTTATCCCCCTTTCTCATCACATGTAGGTATGCACTTTTTTTCATCATCCTTTTTAATTTATTTTAATTTCAATTTTTTATAATAGTGTTATTTTAATAATTTTTTAACAATAACTTAAACTATTTTTATATCTTTTTTATTTTTATCCTTTATCTCTACTAGCATATCCAAAACCTATCTAAAACCCTAAGGCGAAATATCAAACTTGTCAACACACAAATTTGATCTAGCACTATAAAAAAACAAAAGCAAAAGTTTTATAACAAGAATGGGCTGATTGAGTGATGGTGGTGATGAATCACGACCGTCATTGACAATTTTGATCATCTTTTTCTTCTTAAATTAATTCTTTCATGGTTCTTTCCACCATCCATTGGTGTCAAGGTGTTCTTCCATATTCCGATAAGTCTAATTTTAAATATCAGATGGCCTTGGTGAAAGATTGAATCTTGAGGAATATAGAAAGTACAATCTTTATGTACTTTGAGGAACAAATAGATATTACAAGAATAGAAGATATGAATTGAGGAATGCACCACACCATGGATGATTCAGTAAATCCAATAGATTTGTTGTATTATTGTGCGGTTTTTCTGTGTTGTCCTACACTTCCACTGCTTTGTCATGCTGCTTTTTTATTTGTGGTTGCAGGCATGGAAGCAAAGAAAGAAGAATAAATAAGAAGATGAAAGTTAAAGAAAATGGAATGGGGTGGAAGTATTTCCAAAAACAATGTTGTTTCGGGCAAACTAACAAAGGAGTTAGTTTTGTTGACTACATGAAAAAGCAACATGATGAGAAGATTAAAGTGTGAGCGCCTGCAAGGTTGAGAAATTAAATTAAGTAAAGAGGCCAAAATAGCAATTATGGTATATATTAAAAAATAAATAAATAAATTAGCTAATGGTCTCTTTTGAGTATCTTTATTCTTCTTGATATTAGAACAATCAACTTTTCTACCTTGATGTCGTCTTTATTTATAACCAATAACTTATTTTTTTCTCTAAGCTAAAAATGACTGTTATTTTCAATCAATGTCAAAACGAGTAATGAATTACAGTATAGATATTAGAAAAAAATAAATAAATTAGCTAAACGTCTCTTTTGAGTGCCTTATTCATCCTTTTTTTTGTCAACAAAGAAAGTAGAATTTTATTAAAAAAATAAGAACAACAAGGAGAACAAGTGATACAGTGATATTCCATTTTACACAAATCTAAAAAGAAGTTAATAAGAAGTAATACAATCTACAAGGTTTGACATTCATTATGCATAGGAATAATTAAACATTGTAAACTTTACTTTCAGAATGCTCCAAAAATTTAAATAGATTAGTTCCACCGGAAAAAAAATTAATGTGTGACACTAGTAAGATTTAGAAATTAAATTGAGTAAAGAGACCAGCAATTATGGTATATATTAGAAATAAATAAATAAATTAGCGAATCGTGTTTTGAGTGCCTTATTCATCTTTGTTATTAGAAAAATAAACTTCTCTACCTGGATGTTATCTTTATTTATAACTAATAACTTATTTTACTTCTCTAAGCTAGAAATGACTATGTTATTCTTAATCAATGTAAAATGATCATTGCCCTTAAGAGCACCCTCATAGCTTACATTTTTTGCCATTAGGATATAGAATTTTACACCTTTTGTTAGTTTTGCCTGACATGAATGCTGATAGACGTTTCTATTGTGTACAACCGAAGGCGTGCAAGCTTAATTATTTTTTTTAAATGTTAAAATTCAAATAAATTGTGATATAATGTTATTTAAGATTTCAAAAAATTGCGATATAATATGATTTGTTCATGTTCATATAATACATAGAGTATTTATGTTTTCTCTATTCAACTTTTTTGTTTAATTCCTTTATATTTAATTTTCATGATTTTTTAATTTTTTTATTATCAATGTCCGTGGATGACCTACTAACTCATTTTAAAAGGGCATGAGAATGTTTCCAATAGTTTATTTTTACTTTTAATTTGGGAGAATTTTGTGATCATGTGCTAAATGGGTCGGTGGGTCATTTTGCTATTACTACCTCTAATCAAAACCACCTCAAGGATAACATCTCATCACTCTTGGTCGCTGACCACAACTAAGATGGTCAACCATCATTTTGTGGTTGTGGCCATCATAACAAACTACTTCATATCAAAAGAATAAAATAAGAGAAAGAAAAGACTTATATTATCTATCTATTATCTAGATAACAAAAAAAGATGACATGTGTAAATCTCTCAAGTCCCTCATGACATGTGTCAATCTCTCAATCAAAATTTTTTCTCCAAAACATGTCTATGTTAATCATATGTATCTTTTAATATTGTATCTTCCCTTTTTATACATTATACATTATACATTTTAATTCTAATGATTAATGAGTCTATTTGTTTTTTATTCTATGAAGAAATTACATCTCACAATAATGGGGATTGAATCCCTTTTCACATGTGAATTACTTCTCCCTCCATTATCATTTAATATCTCCATCTTTTTCTCCCCTTTCGTTTCATATTTCTCTCTTCTTCTCTCTCATGTCTACAATCCAATGTTTCATTCGTCAATCTTCACTTTGTTTAAACCTAATATGATGACTTTTGTATCTCGCTACTCAATCTTCATCATTCTAGATTTGTTCTTATTTTATAAATATGTTGTTTAAAGTGCATTTTTATTGATTTTTTCATTAATTAACCTAATATGATGGCTTCTGTATCCCGCTACTCATCTTCGTCATTGTAGATTTGTTCTTATTTTGTAAATATGTTGTTTAAAATGCATTTTTATTGATTTTTCATTCATTTGTTTATTATTAGATATGTTTTTATTTTTAGATATGTTCTTATTTTCTATATCTTTTAATTGATTTTTTTTTATTATGTTGTATATTCTTATTTTTTTTTCTTTGATTTATTTATTTTGTATATGTGGTATGATTTATTTCATTATTTTGTAGATTTGTTCTTCCAATAATCATCTTCTTTAGTGTCTGATTTACAAGGATTTCATCTTTAACAATCATCAAATCCTCAATGACTATATTATGTACTCGATCTCCATTTATATATATACTCACAATTTAGTTACAAGTTACAATATTGTATTTGTTTGTTTGTTGTTATGAATTTATTTATCTTATCATCTTATCTCACCTTTATCATCTTATTTATTCATTTGTAGTTTGAATCTTCCTTAAAGGATGTCTACAGGTTAGTGTTATGTCTCTCTGTCTCTATCTTCATAAATCTTCAATTTTATTCTCCTTTGCACAACAAATGAATTTGATTATTTTTTTCTCAATGATATTTGTTAAAATATTTTTTCCTATGTGGTTATTTTTCTAAAGCAGGAAATACGAATTGACCATATTTTTTGTTTCGGTATTTGTAGAAGAGAAATCTCACATCATAGAATACAACGATTAGAGGTTACATTCATCATTTGAGTGTAGAAGAATATTTCTTTAATTTTATTACGTGTTTATCCTTTTTCATTCGAAATTATTTTTTTTACTATCTGAATCTGTCAACCTTAAATTAGTAAGAATAATCTTTAATCTTTTTTATTCTCATCATAAATAATTTGGCATGTTTAATTGTTGAACATGGATATTTTATCTAATTAATCACAGTAAATATGATCATCATATCAGTCATAACCACTGAAGACAATTTAATTTCATTTATATTCTACTCTATAACTAATAAATTTGTGGAATATTAAAATTAATTTCCATTTATATTATATTTTGTTTGATTTTATGGATTAGTTACAAAAATGTAATATAAATTTGCATAATTATAACTAATAAATTTGTTGATATTAATTGAGTAATATTAATTGGTAGTTACACTTTAGAAACTGAAATTATTAGGCATGCTTGTCTTTGAATGTATTTTGCTCCGTTATCTAAAGACTAAGTATTTGTCCTCCACAATTAGTTTTTTTATTTGATTTTTTATTGTTTTTTGGATTGAATTTCTATTTAATAGGATGTAATAATCAAAATATTAAATTATTTATGATTCACTAATTTTAAGCAATGCTCATTATGGATATAAATTTGCATAATTGTAAATAATAAATTTGCGAAATATATTTATATTTAATTCCATTTATATTCAATTTTGTTTGAATTTATGGATCAATTACAAAATTTGAATTTATGGATGAATTTATATTTATATGTAATTTGTCTTGATTCATTGAATTCCATTACATGCTTGCTTAATTGGGCATATTACATGGTTACTTTAACATTGGAAATTTAATGCATATTTATAATTATACTCATAAAGAAATAATTAAATAATAATGTCATAAAGAAACATAAAAGTTCAAAAAATTTCAGTCAGTTACAAAAATGATATCATACACAATTAATCAATCGTTAGTTGCACTTTAGAAGCTAAAATTGTTAGGCATGATTACCTTTGAATATCTTTTATTCCGTTATCTAAAAATTAAATAATTATTCTCAAAATTAGTTTTGTGATTTGAGTTTTGATTTCGTTTTTGGATTGAATTTCTCTTTAATCTTTAATAGGATGTGACAATCAAAATATCACAGCAATTTGATTTGATTGTGATAATCAATTGATTTGATTTATATTTTGATTAAATTATTTATAATTCACTAATTTTAAGTAATTTTCATTATGGTTATAAATTTGCCGAATCGTAAATAATAAAATTTCAGAATATTAATATTTAATTCAATTTATATTCTATTCTTTGTTTGAATTTATGGATTAGTTACACAAATGAAATATAAATTTGTAGTATTATAATTAATAAATGTGTGAAATATTAATTGAGTAATATCTACTCATTAATGTTTTATATCATTTCCAATAATTTGTTTATGTTTGGACTCATTAATCTATAATTTATTCTGATTCATTGAATTGCATAACGTGTGTGATTAATTGAGAATATTACGCAATTATTTAAAATTAGAAACTTAATGCAAAATTATAATCATATTGTTTAAATAAATAAATCAATAATTATATTTTTAATGTCATAAAGAAATATAAAAACTCAAATTTCATGTATCAATTACAAAAATGACATTATACACAATTAATCAATTAAGTTAAACGATCAAATATAATAAGATGATGATATAACACATTAACTCTACAATGTATGTGATTTATTGAGCACATTACACAATTACTTTAACATTGTAAACTTAATATACATTTAAAATTATATTGATAAAGAAATAGTTCAATAATTCTATTTTTAACGTATTAAAGAAATAGAATAGTTCAAATTTTTTGGATCAGTTAAAAAATGTTATTATAGACAATTAATTAATTAAATTAAATGATCAAATATATTTATTTGATACTCATCAAATAAATATATGTATATTGTTTTTCCTTAATCAATATCTTTATCTTTATTTCATACATTGTTGGATTTTTCAAATTTCATCTTATTTTTTAGTTGAATTGATTTTGACAATTTTATTTTTAATTTTTTTTAAAAATCTATTCAAATTGGCTTACTTTAATGCATAAGGATGAAATTATAAAATTAAAAAAACACAAGGATAACTATTTATAAATAAAAGGAATATGGTTACTTATGCAATATTAAAATATAATGTTACTATAACAATATTAAAATAGTAATATTATGAATCATAACATATTGTTTGTAGTTATTTTAGAGTCAAATAATAATAATATGTATTTTTATACTAATCTTATTTTAGAATCAAATAATAATAAAATTATAAATTTATTGATGATTTTTTTAATTAATAGGATACTACTAACTATATCATGTTATGGATGCGTAAAAAACAATGTTGGGAAAGTCGAGCCAAATGTTAAACCGAAAGAGGTCCCGTATTAAGCTTAACTTGTTTAAACAGTTACACCGTATGCTCTAACTGTATGATTTTATACATAACTAATAATTTTTATCTAGAAAAATATAATTATGTGTAAATGTAAAGTATTATATAATTAATAATTGTGTGTAAATATAAAGTCTTATATAATTAATAATTATGTATAATTATATTAAATTAACATATCTTCATATATTTTAATTGAACCTTCCGGTTTACTTCCCAAGTTAATGTGGTTGAACCAGGTTTAACACAATCAGACCATAATTTCTCCGGTTCAAAGCGATTCAACCTTCATTTGGTTAAGACTGCAAATCAAAGTCGTTTTTAAGTTTGGTCATCGATCAGACCGGTCGAATGGTCAAATCCAGTCTGGTTCTCATAACACTGATAAAAAGAGAAGCGGGCCGACTCTCTTGAAGTTTACTCTCAACCATCAATGTCTAAAAACTAATCAATTACTTTGATGTTGGACTATTGTAGCCACCAAGAACAGCTAAATTAAACCATTATCATATTAAGGAGAATAAGTCATCTTCCAACCTTCCACTAACTAGGTAACAACAAAGTCATTCTATCTTTGTTGTTAAATAAATACGTAAAGTTATTAATAATATTTGCAACCAAAATGGAATTCGTGAATAAAGAAAACGTATAATAATTTTAGAAGACGTAGGCTCAAGATATTGGTTTTTGAAAGAACTATTGTAATAATTTTAAGATCATATAAAAAATTTCAAGCATAATAACTTCCTTTTAATTATTGTCAAAAAGATCTTAATGTATAATGATAGATTACGAAATAAGTTTGTTCACACAAAATAATTTCCTTCAAGTACTTTCTCAAATTCTCAGCACTTCCACCGACAAAGTTAATTGACTCATATAAACCTACCCACCTATATGAAAAATCACATAGAAGTACATCTTGAAATTTAATAATGGTGTACTTTAATAGTGGAGTCTGGAATCCAAAATACAACAACTAATTTGCCATCATGATTTACAAATCCATGGTAGATTTTGTTGTTATGTATATCGTAAACTTTGTTTGTGTATTAATTTATGTTCCTTAAATTTTGTTGTTTTTCATATTATTAGTTGTTGAGAACTTTCGCGCTAATCTCTTTATTATTCAAGGTCCTCACATGTAATGAATTACAAGTAGAAACAAAGATTTTGAACTGAAGTTTAATTTATTGAGATTCAACATAAAAAATGTTAGTTATGTCGTTAAGACTTATTACTTTAAATTGTTAATTCACATTTATTTTTTGCTTTTATATTATAATTATTTTGACTTACATGACTATTTGTTGTTTCAACTAATACAAGTGCTACAACTTTAATATTTATATTGTATCATTAAACTAATACATGTTTATGTTTAACTAACAACTTGAATCTTTTACTTAATTATAATTTTAAATATATTTTTCAAAACCAACATGAGATGGTCCTTGCAAATGCACGGGTATATTGCTAGTTTCTATTTTAAAACAGATGTTTATTTAAAAATTAATTAATTAATAAAGGAATTTGATTTTATTTGCTCTAAAGTATGATGTTTTTTATTTAAGTCCTAACTAACCTTGCTTCTGTTAAGTCATGTTCGCATTTTCATTCAAATTTGACATTAAAGATCAATATTAACTAGAAAAAGAAAGTTACCTAGTAAAAAAAATGTAGGGACAAATTTCAAAATAACCAATATTTACATGAATCAAAAATATAATTAAGCCTAAAATCACTCATATACCATCATCCAACAACTATGCCTTTTGACAATTTATTTTTATCATAGCTACTAACAACATTTACATGGGTTTCGATGAGGGGAATCGTTGAAGATGGTAGTTTCTCTCCTTCAAAGATATCAATATATTTATGAAATTCCCATCCAAATATGGTTTGTATTCAGTTACGTATGAACAAAATCATAAACAAACAAGGAAAATATACTTGTGGCTTCAAATTAGACACTAGGTCGCTATAGTTCTTCCCTCTGCCCTATATATCTCATTCAGCTCTAAGTCCAAGCATCGCAATGGAAGGTTCCTCAGGTGTTAAAAAAGGTGCATGGAGTAAGGAGGAGGATGACCTTCTTAGGGCGTGTGTGCAACAATATGGGGAAGGAAAATGGTACCTTGTGCCTAAACGAGCTGGTAATATTCCTTTATGATAGTAATGACTATTATTTGTTGAGATTTCAACAATATATTTTGTTCAAGAGAAGCCCTATGTTTTCACTCTAGGTTTATCTTTCACATTATTTTTCCATAGCTTTTGGCTCATCATAATCTATCCAAAGTATACAAAGTTTTGGTTTTTCTGTTCTAATGGTATCTATCCTTCTCACCATATTCACTCATGAGATACATGATAATTTATATATCTTTGCAGGTTTAAATAGATGCCACAAAAGTTGTAGATTGCGGTGGTTGAATTACCTAAAACTAGATATCAAACGAGGAGAATTCACTAAGGACGAAGTTGATTTGATGATAAGATTACATAAGCTTTTGGGAAATAGGTTAATTTAATTCATATACCCATCTTTCTATTTTGTATATGCATATTATTTATTTACATATTATTATTCTATGTAGTTGTCAACAATGGCGGACTATTACCAACCAGAATTTGCATATTCGATTAAACCTTTCATACTTGTGGATTAGGTCTATTTCTTTTGGTAAAAGAAATATAAATTTCATCATAAATCCTTACTAGGTTGATGGTCCATGGCATACTCTACATAAACATAGTTTGCTGAAAAAATGGCTGTACATCTTATTTCCACACGAAATTGTTCAGTTTATAGCATTTTTACAAGTAAAATAGAGAAACTTTGTACTTTGGGGAGGTATTTCCCTCACTCAATATATTAATAGAGATCTACTATACTGATAAAAATAAATGTACAAATGACACACCTCAATCGCTGTATTTGTGTACCACTTTTCTTATATAGCATCAACTAGTTTTTAGTTAATTAAATAGTAAAGATATATTTTTTAGTTTTTTCTGTTTTGTTTCAGAATTTTTTAGTAAATAAGTATGACTACATATACCCGTTATGTGCAAATGTAAACTTTTTTTTGCATGTAGATGGTCTCTCATTGCTGGAAGGCTTCCTGGAAGAACTTCTAATGATGTGAAAAACTATTGGAATACTCATATTCATAAGAAGCTGTCATTTCAAAATGAAGATATTAATGTAAGACAAAAGGAAATAGTGATGGAACCTCATGTTGTGATAAAGCCTCAACCTCGGAAAATTTCAACAAAAATGCCCTTCTTGATGTATAGTGGAGATCAGAGTGGAGATAAATACTGCATTACCAATCAAGCATGTCTTGCAACTACATCAGAGTGCAACAAAGTAAATGACACATGTTCCTTGGGTGAGCCAGATTGGGTGCTTCTGGAAGATCTTAACAACAAAATTTGAGGACATTGTTGAGTTTTTTTTTTTTTTAAGGCAAGGGTGAAACACCCACTTCATTCAAAAGGGATAGACATACAGCAAAGAAAGGAAAAGAAATTACAAGTTGGAAAACCTATAATTAGGCAAGCCTAATCTATTCCTAGAAAATTCCTCATAGATGAAGAGCGGGGCGGAGTTCCATATGGTGTTCTCTTGAGAAGATATACCATAAGAAGCAAGCTTATCGGCACAAGAGTTACCCTCTCTATAGATGTGCGTAATGTGAAAGTTCATCGATTGTAATTGATGTTTGCAATTATTCCAAGCCGTAAATAATTTCCAGGGAGGAAGAGAATTGTTTTTGAAAATGTCAACAACCGTGGTAGAATCACTCTCTAGCCAAAGGTTTCTCCACCCACGGTTAAAAGCTATGTTAACTGCTTTAATTGTAGAATGCATCTCCACATACACCGCATTCTGAATACTCAAATAGGACGCAAAGCAAACCAAGCACGCGCTGGAGGAATCCCTGAAAATACCACCTCCACCAGCGTAACCCAGAGACCCGTGGGCTGCACCATCCGTGTTGGCTTTAATCCAACCCTCCTGCGGATACTGCCAAACAACTTCACAAACTTTAGGAGCCTTGGGAATTCTAGCAGTAACCTGAAATTTTCTCAGAATAACAAACTCATTTATGTTAGTCCAACCAGTGACCGAGGACAGGTTACCCGCAAGAGTAGTATCCGCCCTTAGCTTTGAGATTGCTACCGAAAAGGAGATTTTCTTATCCTCAAACCTTTGCTGATTGCGGCAATACCAAATTCCATTTATTGCGTTTATCACACAAGCCAATAAGACTTCAGTAACCTGCTTGTTGAAATGTAGAATGCATCTCCACATACACCGCATTCTGAATACTCAAATAGGACGCAAAGCAAACCAAGCACGCGCTGGAGGAATCCCTGAAAATACCACCTCCACCAGCGTAACCCAGAGACCCGTGGGCTGCACCATCCGTGTTGGCTTTAATCCAACCCTCCTGCGGATACTGCCAAACAACTTCACAAACTTTAGGAGCCTTGGGAATTCTAGCAGTAACCTGAAATTTTCTCAGAATAACAAACTCATTTATGTTAGTCCAACCAGTGACCGAGGACAGGTTACCCGCAAGAGTAGTATCCGCCCTTAGCTTTGAGATTGCTACCGAAAAGGAGATTTTCTTATCCTCAAACCTTTGCTGACTGCGGCAATACCAAATTCCATTTATTGCGTTTATCACACAAGCCAATAAGACTTCAGTAACCTGCTTGTTGAAATGATGGTTGCAGGAAGATAAAATAGAGGCAACCGAGGTGAAGTCAAAATTAATTGAAAACACTGTCATGACCCAATTCCAAATGCTCCTAGCAAAGCAGCAAGTCAGGAAAAGATGATTAGAATCCTCCGTAGCGGAGTGACAAAGGCTACAAGTGGACGCTAGCATGTAACCTCTACTTTGAAGATTATCATCCGTTGGCATTTTCCTATGTAAAATTCTCCATATGAGAAAAGACTTGGAAGGTGGGATGCACCTAGCCCAGATTAACTTACACCAGGAGAGATTAGGACTAGGAACCGACAGAGCCTTGTGCGAGGCTTTTAAAGACAGCACCCCATCACTGGTATGCTGCCAAACCAAATTATCACACCCATCATCTCTATTATAAGAAGCAATTTTAGCAACTAAGGCAGGAGCAAACCTCACCAGAACAGCAGGAAGCCTCCATCTATCATCGAGGATGTAGTCAGTCACCCGAGATGTCAAACCGTTGTGCAGATGAGGGGGAATCTGTAAGGTGTCCACCAACGGAGAACCCATCTAGTTGTCCTTCCAAAAGCTGACTTGATTGCCATCCCCAACCAGCCAAATCGAATTCGAACCAGCTAAAGCCCAATTGTCTTTGATTCCGGGCCAAATAGAAGATCTATAGTACCTTTCAGTAGGGGAGTTGCTGCAACCAAATCTCTTCCTACAAAAAGAGGCCCACTCCTGCTTCTAGCTTCTCATTTCCCAAGACAGCTTTAACAGGGCAGCTTTATTCAACAATTTGATTGATCTGAGGCCCAAACCTCCCTCCTGCAGCGGAGAACAAACCTTATGCCAAGCCACAGTGACCAACTTCCTCACCCTAATAATGTTGGAGTGATATTCACTTAGATATCAATGTGTGGGAATCATAATCTCTAACTATTTCATAAGTATGTAATATATTTTTGTGTTTACTTACTTTTGGACCTATTTCATTAATAATAAAAAATAAATTTATATTACCATAATTAATAAGTTTAAAATTATAATTTATATTATTAGTTCGTCCCGTCCAATTAAATAAGTCTTATGTCCGCCGTTATTTGCTTTATGGCATGATTATTGTATGTTAGATTGTGAAGAGGGCACATGGTTTATAATTTTTTTAACTTATAGTGCTTCGAGAATACTACCATGTAGGTTCAAATGGTTGACCGTGTTTCACTTGAAATGAGATATTTATACAATAATATCCACTTTGGTGAATGTTGTCCTCCCTAGAAAATCTATTATACTATTGCTTCACACTTCTGTAAAAAAATTGTGTTATGATCCCCTATTTAAGCTAGTGTTAATTGACTTCTGTCTTAGACTCTCATGTTTCCTTCAGTATGCTTACTTGCAGCTGTATAATTCTGGAAAATGATTCTCTCCTTTGTTGAGTTTCAACATTATTTGGATTTGGCTGTGTTTTATTGCGATAGGGTTGTGGTTGTCTTGTGTATACTAGATTTATGGAAAAAATTATTAGATTATTTAATAATTAAATGATCTATGTGTTTGGAATTTACTAATCTTAATTAAATTGCCTAATCTGATGGTGGTTAATAATTAATGAATCATATCAATGAAAGTCTTTTAGTTAACTCACTTCTCTCTCACTTCATGAGTAGCTTCTAGTATAGTGGATAAGTTATTTTCTCCAATAATTTCTTATAAATTCTTCTATAAATAGAGCACTTAAGCATCAGAAAAATCATACAATTATTTGTTCTCTTATAAATAGAAATACAAAGTGAATTAGAGAAGCATTAGTGGCTGAAAGTGTAATGCTATAAAGAATGGAAGAACAAAATGAAGGAAACAAAATTCTTAACCATCAAGGAACACATCAAGAGGAGATGAATATGAGAGAACAATGACAATTAGAATGTGCAGCAAAAACAAAAAAGAAACTAAAAGTTCCTAATTAAAGGTTTTTTATGAACCATAAAGACTCATATGCTTATGGACATTATGAGCTTTCTTATGGTATCAAAGCATCAGGTTATGAATATTATGACCTTTCTTAAGGTGTCAGAGCATCAGGTTAGAGACATTATGACCTTTCTTATGTTTCTGGAATTGAATCATGTGCACATTAAGCTACATGTATACATGTATGCTTGTATGTTTATTAATTGTAATGCATATCTTAATCAATCAAAGGTGGATTATTGCATGTGATTAAGATTATGATGTCATAAGAATAATAAATTAAGTTTGTTCATTAATTATGATACATGTCTTGATCATCCAAAGATGGATTATTGCATGTGTTTAATGATATTAAATATTTTAGCATACTTGTTTGTGCTCGTTGATCCAAAGATAGCATGCATGTTTAGATAGTGTAATTAATTACACATTAAAGAATAATATCAGGTCTCATTAGTAGGACTTAATGCATTAAAATTTTATGCAAAGATAAGTTAAGTGCATAAATACAAGTTTAGTTTGAATCATCAAGGTTTACTGAAAGTATTAAATAGTGAGCATGTTTTATTTCAGTTTTATTTCATGCATTTTCCTTAGGCAACAAATGTGCCAGGTTCAACATTTTGAACCATAACGATTGATCCGAACAAATCCAGATCTCACGGGATGTGATGGAGTTAGACTTTTCCATCATTTTGTATAATGTGTCAATCATAACGAAGACCAGCGCAGATGCAGACATGACTCTATTTGAGACTTGAAAGCGGTCAAATAAGTTGAGTCTTAGCTTGATAAAGATGTCAATTTCTAGCAATATCAAGTTTTCAATGCCTAAGACATATAATGCTTGGGAGTTTATGAGGATGATCAAGGAGTACTCCTAATCAAACAATACTCATAAATCTATGGTGGGAAATCTGATAACAGAATTGACGACTAAGGAGTTTGACTAGACGCAACCCATTAATGGTCATGTAACTAGCATGACAAATCTGGTTGTGAAAATGAATGGCATATGGATGGATGTAACAAAAGCATTCTTAGTAAAATTCATTATTAATTCCCTTTCTATTGAGTTTGGACAATTCCAAGTGAACTGCAACACCATAAAAGAGAAATGAAACTTTCAGGAAGTAAAGACCATATTGGTTTATGAGGTGGGGATGTTAAAGAAAATTAAGAATGACTTCATTCACTTGTTAATTCAAGTGCCAGCTAACACCAGCAGATTCGAACCAAGCAATACGAACAAAGGAAAGGGGTAGGAAAAGATCGCCATAAAAGTAGGGACAATTCGTAAAGAGATAAAGTGCTTCATCTGTAAGAAGAATGGACAATATAAGAGGGATTGTCCTAAAAGAAAGAAATGATTTGAAAAGAAAGGAAATCATTTTGTTTCCATTATAGATGAATCATATCTTAATGAGGATCCTAATAATACTTGGTGGTTAGACTTTGGTTCAACAACTCAAGTGTCACATATTATGTAGGGATTCCTTTCAATCCAAACCCAAGAAACTAAGAAGTTTCTTTCCATGGAGAACAAAATGAAGGCACCAGTTCATGGAATTTGGGCATACAAATTGATCCTAGATAGTCACAACTATTTACATCTAGAAAAGTGTCTTTATGTTCCTAAATATGTCATGAATTTGGTTTATATTACTAGGATGAATTGTATATGCTTTAATTTTAAGATTGAGCATTATGATGTTAATTTGTATAAACATTTTTACTATATTAGTAATGTTAAATTAATGAATACTCTATATTGCTTCAATCCTAATTTTAATTTTAAGGAAATTTTATTTAACGTTGAACATGATGTTAGTAACGAACTTAAAGTTTTTGACAAGAATTCTACTTACTTGTAGCATCAAAGATTAGTCCATATATCCAAACAAAGGATAATGAAGTTAATGAAAAGTGATATTTTAACTCTTTAGAATTTTAACGATAGGCATGTTTATTTAAATTTCATTAAAGGAAAACAAACTAAACACATATCAAATAACCCGACCATAAGAAGTAGCAAACTTCTTGGAGTGATATACACGCACATTTGTGGTCATTTTGATGTCCCATCCTGGGGTGGTGAAAAATACTTCATCACTTTTGTAGACTATTACTAACGTTATTGCTACCTATATCTGTTGCATGAAAGTTTTCTATCAATAGATGTTAGAAAAGGTATTCATTAATGAGGTTGAAAGACAACTTCAAAAGAAGGTTAAGGTTTTGAGGTCTGTTTGGGGTGGTGAGTATTATTGAAAGTATAATGAGATTGGAAAATGTTTAGGACCATTTACAAATTTTCTCAAAAGTAAAGACATATGTGCTCAATATACAATGCCTTACACACCACAATAAAATAACCTAGTGTGACTGATAAGTATAATTGTACTCTAATGGAGATGATTAGGTCAATGTTGTGTCATTGTGACGTACCTTTATCGTTGTGAATGAACACATTAAGGTCTGCTGCATATCTGCTAAATAGGGTCCTTAGTAAGGTAGTTAATAAAACTCCATATGAGTTTTGGACTGGAAAGAAACCTAGTTTGAGACATCTCCATGTTCGGGGTTGTCCAACATAAGTAAAGGTGTATAACCCATGTGAAAAGAAGCTTGATCCTAGAACCATTGGTGGCTTCTTTGGTAATGTGGAAAAGTCAAGAGAGTATAGATTTTATTGTCCTGGCCACAATACGAGAATAATTAAGTCTAGAAAGGTAGATATTATGCAGACTTGTGATAAATCTTATCCATATAAGATTTCTCTTTAGTTTGTTGTTCCTATGGTATTATTACCGTCAGATAGCAAACATAGACAACAAGATAATATCCAAAAGCTATGGAAAGTGATAAATCTAAAAAGTGTCTCAATGCTATGAAAGAAGAGTTGAAACGATGGATAATAATAAAGTTTAGGATCTAGTTGTGTTGCATGAGGGTTAAAAATGAGTTGGCTATAAATGGGTCTTCAAGACCAAGTGTGACTCGATAGACAACATTGAAAAATATGAAGCTAAACTTGCCACTAAGGATTTCACTTAGAAAGAAGATATTGATTATAAAGAAACTTTTTCACCTGTTTCTAAGAAATATTCTTTAAGATTTGTTATGGATTTGGTGGCTGATCAGGACGTAAAGACCACTTTTATGAAAGGTGACCTAAATGAGGAAGTTTATATGAACCAACCTGGAGGATTAATGATCACGTGAAAGGAAAATCTAGTGCATAAATTAAATAAGTTAATATATGGACTAACAAACTTCCGGACAATGGTATATTAAGTTCAATGACACCATTACATCATATGATTTAGTTGAAAATACTGTTGATTAGTATATCTACATGAAAGTTAGTGGGATCAAGTTTAGAATGTTAATCATATATGTTGATGACATTCTACTTGCTACAAATGATGAAGGGCTATTACGTGACGTAAAGAAGTTTATCTCTAATATTTTTAAATGAAAAATATGGGTGAGACCTCCTATACGATAGGAATAGAAATATTCTGTGATATCACAAGGATTATTGGTATTGTCTCATAAATGAAATATGAATAAGGTATTAGAGAGATTCAGAATGGAAAAGTGCTCTGCATGGATAGTTCCAATCTAAAAAGGGGACAAATTCAATGAAAAGCAATGTCCAAAGAATGATTTGGAATGTAACGAAATGGAGTCTATTTCTTACGCATCACTAGTTGTGATTTTAATGTATACTTAGACATACACTTGATCAGGTATAAATTTTATTGTTGGAATGCTAGGCTAATTTCAAATAAGGCCGAAATCGACAATTGGAAGGCTACAAAGAAGGTACTCATATATTTGCATGATAGTAAGGACCACATGCTCATGTACAGAAGGACAAATCATCTTGAGGTGATCGATTATTCAGATTCAGGCTATGCAGGATGTATGGACTACAAAAAATCTACAATTGGGTATGTCTTCTTAATGGTTGGAGGAACCATTTCATTGAGAAGTGGAAGACATACTATAATTGCTACATCCACGATGGATGTTCAATTTTCTCATGATTTGAGGCCGCAAATCGTGCATTGTGGCTGAGGAACTTTACTTCAAGGCTAAGAATTATAGACATTATAGCTAGGCAGCTGAAGTTTTATTGTGATAATTATACAACTATCTTCTTCTTTAAGAATGGCAGATATTGCAGAGGTACCAGACATATAGATCTAAAGTACATACCAGTTAAATAAGAAATACAAAAACAAAAGGTTTTTGTGGAGCAAATTGGTAACAATCTAATTATAGCCGATCTAGTAAATAAAGGATTGCTACCCAAGATTTAGATTGACCATGTATAAAAGAGAGACATTATAGATAAATCCTTTTTAATGTGATAGTAACTAATGTATAGATTTTTGCTTATCATTGTATGACACATTTGAATTCATGAAAGCTTCATTTTTGTAGTTAAAGCTTAAGTTATTTATATTAAAGAATGTACTTATATAGTTTTAATGAGATAATTAGTGAGTTTTTGAAAGGTAAATTAAGATTCAAATTAAATTTAATTGAATTGAGTTGATTGTGATACATGGAAGATATGAGGTTGCCTCATATAATTTGTGGAGGTTGTTAAGTGTCAAATTGATATATTTTAGACACTCTTTTTAGGGGACTTTAACTACTTAATCAACTCAAATGAATGAAATTGTACTACTATATGATATAAACTTGTTTAAACGGTCAAGCCTCACCTCTAGAGTATTTTTAGGCTTAATCCAGAGGAATAATTGTAAAAAAAAACAAGTTCAGAACAAAAACAAGAATTCCACCATGACTAGTCCGAAAATAATTGCGATAACTAATTCATTCACCGTTGGATTGAGTTGGATTTTCGATATGATGTTCCTAACTGATGCATCTTTAATGTGAATGGTCTGATCGTCGCAATAAGTAAAACTTGTTGGTCTAAGAGTAGGTTTTCTTGCTGAGCCTAAACAACAGTGAAAATCAGCATTTAGCCACTATTTCATATGCGCTCAACGCACCCACTTGGGCTCAACACATGGGTGGTGCGTTGAGCGCATCGAGGTGTGCCCGTCATAAGTTGGTGTGTTGAATGGTCACGAAAAGTCAGCTGGAGGTGCACTGAGAGCATATGACAATATTTAGATATTATTTAAGGACTTCCAACTCGAACCGAAAGACACACACTTAGTAATATTGATTTGTAATAATTCTTTGCTGAGTTTCTAGGATAGTTTAACTTATTTTAGTTATGGGATCAAGATGTAAGAATTAGAGGAGTTAATCTATACTCATTTGTGTATGGTTCTACCACCCTATGAGTGGTGTTTTATCCCTATCTTACTTACACATTGTGAACATGAGTAGCTAAAACCCTATGATGGGATCAGATGTAGCATGAGCTTGATGTATATACACTAATTCACCATTAATTTATGAAGTTTTGATTATATTTGTGTTTTGTATTTACTTTATGCTTGCTTTAAGTTTGATCATCTTATTGCATAATTATTGAATAATTTGCTTAGTCTCTTAGTTGCATTATTCTGAACTTGTATAAATTAATAAGTAGTACATCTTCTAGACATAGACTTGTATTATTTGCCATCTCATGCAATTTACTTATTAGTATCTAGGCATAATGTTAATATTGTAATTTTATAAATCTCAAATTGAATTGCATAGACTACTCGACATAGAGGCATGCTTGAAGGTTCATAAATCTTAATTGTATCATTGTAGTTGCTAGACATGGAGCTATTTTTGGTAAAGTGTTAGTATAGACCAAGACATTTGCAACTAGCACAATTTAGGTGTTGCATTTTAACTCAACTTGCATGCATGGACTACTAGACATAGATGCATGATTTTGAAAGTCTTATTTCTTAATCATATGAATTAAAATTGCTAGACATAGGCTTTGTTGCCTAAGTTACTAAACTGACTAAGACATTAACTTTTAGTATTTTTAGGTCATTGTTTGGAATAATCATTACTGAATGAATTTTCTTTAAGAATCAGGTGTATACAAATATTAAGTGTGAAGTTCAATCTCAACTCCTTTTATCATTGTATTACAATTCTAATTTTTTGTGTCACCAAACATCCCTTTGAACACTAACTTGAAATACTAATTTTTAGTAGAAAGGCTAGTATCTAGCATGTCTTTGTGGATACGACAAATCCTTACTTTATACTCTTTTGCAACACCGATGTAGTTTTATACTCCTGTTTAGATGTTAGCAACAACCATGATTCAAAACATGAGCATAAAACTAAACGATCCATGTGTTTATAAGTTACTAATCTGAATTAAAATGTCTAAGTGATGATGATTGACAATTAATGATCAGATTAATAGGGGTGTTTTGGTTAAATCCCTCCCCTTTCACTTCATTGGTAGTTTCGAACATAGTGAAGAATTTATTTTCTCCAATAACTTATGAATCCTTCTATAAATAGCACACTTAAGCATCAGAAATAATAACATTGTTTGTTATCTTATGAGTAGAAATATAAAGTGAATTAGAGAAGCATCAATGGCTGATTAAGGAAGTGTTGTGTTGTAAAGAAGGGAAGAACAAAAGGAAGGAAATTGAATTCTTAACCATCAAGGAACAAAAGGAATGGAAAGCAGATATGTTAGAAGAAAGACAAGCATAAAGTGCAACAAAAATAGAAAGGAAATTAAAATGGAACCAATATTTTCTTTAATCTATTCCTTTTCCTCATGTAAGTGTCATAATGTTAATGTCCTAATTAAACAGTACTTATGAATCATTAAATAATTATAAAATTTAAAGTAACAAGATTCACCAATGCAAACATAATTGCAGCCATATGTCATTATGGAGACTCCCAAAACAACAATTTTATTGTTACAATGGTAGTTGTAAAGAACAAGTTAAAACACCTGATCTATGTCAAAAGTCAATTGCACAGTTGTGCCTTTAATTTTTCTTATGTCAATATTATTGTCACACATTTCTGATCATGGCTCATGCATTGTTTGATCTTTTTGTCATTGATTATCGACAATATTAAATACGTAGACATGAGAGAAATGAAAACACGCATTCCCATTATTTCTCTCAAATAAAGAACAGACTAAGAAATGCTTCATAATATATTGACTTCATAGATGCTAGGCTTCCAAAGAATCCCCTAATGTAAAGGTCGCCATTCTTACTTAACTTCCTGAACATCTATATGTTAGGTTTAGGCTAACTTCCAATGTGGAGAAAGATCCAATTGGTCAAAGCTCACTTATCTCACTTAACCTAGTGGAGAGATCAGATGAGGCAAGTGTGTGCAATCAATTTAGGCAAAAGGAGGCAATAGAAAAGTGAGAGAGAAGATAAGAGAACTCAACTCACAAGAACTCATAGCAGTTGTAGGGAATTTGTGACTGCGTTTTCATTCACTATTGGACCGGCCTGAAATGTGGACAACATGTTCATAGCTTTTGGTATTTGATTCTGACTGTTTGGATCAGTGAGAAGTCACCCGAGGTCGTAGAAAACGAGCTATTATAGAAGTTGTTTTCTGGTTTTTCCACTACTTTTTTGTTCTTGTTTTCAAGCTTGTGACTTTGTTGTATGCCTTATTGTTGAGCATGATTTGTGTTGTATTTTGAGACACTCTTGTATTCCTATTTTGATCATAATAGAGCTTGATTTTATGGCTTGTGTTAGTGGTTTATACTTCTCACATAGTTTTCTAGATTAAATATTTTGGTGTCCCTTGTGTGATCCTAGTTGCTCTCATTATTTGTTATTGTTCCTCATAGATTCTAGAAAGTTGGGGAAGTTATTGTCCGATGCATATACTCTATTAGAGTTTTCATTATTATTGTGTTGAATTTCCCAAGAGAGTGGAATTAGAGCTCTTTGGTTTGAGGTTATTTTACTTGCTTGAATGATGGAGGAAAATACACATAGAATTATATGTTTGAATGACACTAACTATCACTCGTGGAAAGGTAAATTGAAAGATTTATTATTTATGGAGAATTTGTATCTTCCCGCGTTTGCTACTGGGAATCTAATGTTCAAGTCTGACGAGGATTGGAGTTTTCAATATCAAGATGTTTGGGGTTTCATTCAAAAATATGTAGAAGACAATGTGTACAACCACATTGCTAATGAGGAAGATGCAAAATCTTAATGGAAGAAGATTGAATCCTTTTAAGGTTCTAAATCAAGGTATAATAAATTATACTTGTTGAATTCCTTGATGAATTTGAGGTACAAGGAGAGACCTTTTATTTCATATCACTTGAATGATTTTCAAGGGCTTCTAGATTAATCATTAGGAATGGGTATCAAATTTGACAATGAAGTATTGGGACTATGGCTACTGAATACTCTTCTAGAATCTTGGTAAACATTTCGGGTTTCAATTACAAACGCAGTCCCTGATGGTATTGTATCTTTGCAAAATATAAAAGGAAGTATTATTAATATGAAGATGAGATGGAAGACATGTAGTACTTCATCTCATTTTGAGGTGTTTGTCACTTAAAACAAGGGGAGAAGTCATAGAAAAGAACCAAAAGGTGATACAGAGAAGGGCAGAAGTAAGTCCAAGTCCAGATACAAGATTGTGGAGTATCACTATTGTCACAAAGCAGGTCACATAGAGAAGAATTATTTTCATTGGAAATGGGAGATCAAAGACAATAAGGGCAAGCAGAATGTGAAGAATCGTAGTGATGATGATCGTGGTACAATTGCTACATGTAATGATTTTTAATCTCTGTGGTTGTTATTCAATTAATCTTGTATCAAATGAGAGCATGTAGATAATTGATAGTTGTGCTATCCTACATGTTACATTTTTTACACTTTTGGTGATTTTGGAGTGTTGAAGATGAGTAATGATGGTGTGTCAAAGGTAGCTAGTATTGGTGATGTTTGTTTGCATACCAACATGGGAGTGCAGTTGCTACTAAGAGAAGTTAAACATGCTCTATATGTTCGTCTCAATTTGATCTCTGTATAGATGCTTGATGATGGTGGTAATGATAATCATTTTGCTTATGGAAAATGGGAACTCACTAGAGGTAACTTGGTTCCGGCTAGAGGGGAGAAAATTTATAAACTGTATTGGAGAAAAGCTTTGGTTGCTAAAGAAAGTGTGAATGTCATGGATATGGAGGATTCTTTGTGGCACCACATGCTTAGTCATATCGGTAAAAAAGGTTAAATTGTTTAGCTAAAACAGATGTGCTTCTAGGATTGAAGAGTGCAAAGTTGGAGAAATGTTCTCATTGCATGACTAGTAAGCCGACCAGAGTATCCTTTTAGAATCATTCTCCCTCTATGAAGTCAGATTTGCTTGAATTGCTATATTCTAATGGATGTGGTCCATTGAAGGTAAAGTCATTTGGTGGTGCACTTTACTTTGTTACTTTTATTCAGGATTATTCCATGAAGCTTTGAGTCTATGCTTTAAAGACAAAGGACGAAGTGCTAGAAAATTTCAAACAATTCAATGTTTTGGTTTAGAGACATTCATGCAAGAAGTTGAAATACATTCGTACTAACACCAATGGCGAGTATTACGGATCGTTTGATATTTTATTACAAGCAGAAAGGTATTAGACATGTAAAGACTCCTCAACTTAATGGCTTAGTGGAAAGGATGAACAAGACTTTTATTAAATGAGTTATGTGTATGCTTTCTGAAGAAAATTACCTGAACATTTATGGGGTGAGATAGTGCATGTTATTAATCTTAGTCCTGCAATTAAATTGAATGCTGAGGTACCAAACAAGATTTGGTTTTGCAAGAGTGTCATTTATGATCATTTGAGAGTCTTCTGTTGTAATATATTTGTGCATGTTCCAAAGGATGAAATGTCCAAGTTGGATGTGAAGACAAGGTCTTGCATCTTTATTGGTTACGGTGAAGATGAATTTGACTATAAGTTGTATGATCATGTTGAGAAAAAGGTTGTTAGAAGCAGTAATGTGAATTACATGTAAGACCAAACCATCGAAGACATTGATAAGATGAAGAAGACTACACCAGATGAAGATAGGAGAGTGTCAAATATTGATTCATTTTGGATGCTTGTACACGATTTAGATGCAGCTGAGAATAACATTCAAAATGGTGAGCATCATGATTATGTTAATGGTAAATATCTTAGAGATAAGTAAGATGTTCCCATTGATATTGGTGAAGATGAACATGAGATATCAAAAGATGAGAATCTTGGTTCTGCTCCTGAACCATCTCAAGTTCAACTTTGGAGGTCTACTAGGTAGAGGAAAGCATCTACCAAGTACTATTCTGATGAGTATGCTGTTGTGATAGATGAAGGAGAACATGGATTTTATCACGAGGCCATGGAGAATGAAGAAGATATGAAGTGTTTGGATGCAATATAAGAGGAAATGAATTTATTGCATGATAATTACACTTTCGATTTGGTCAAATTGCCAAAAGGAAAGAAGGTTTTGGAAAATAGGCGAATTCACAAGGTGAAGCAAGAATGTAATTCTACATCTCTAAGGTATATACCTAGATTGGTGGTTAAAGGTTTCAGACAGAGAAAGGATGTTGATTTTCAATGAGATTTTTCCTCCCGTGGTCAAGATTTCATTTATTAGAATTGTATTGAGTTTATCTGTTACTCTTAATTTGGAGGTAGAAGAAATGAATAAAACAACTACTTTCCTTCATCGTGATTTGGAGAAGAGATTTATATGAAATAACATGATGGTTTTCTTGTTGAGGGGAAGGAAGAGGAAGTGTGTAGGCTGAAAATGAGCCTATATGGCTTGAAGAAGGCTCCACGATAATGGTACAAGAAGTTTGAGTCTGTTACGTATGAGCAAGGCTACAAGAAGACTACTTATGATTATTGTGTCTTCATTAGAAAGTTTGTTGATGGTGATTTCAACATCCTGTTGTTGTATGTTGATGCATGCTTATTGTTGGGAAAAATATTTCCATGATTGACAGGTTAAAGAATCAATTAGGCGAGTCATTTGCCATGAAAGACATTGGAACTGATAAGCAGATTCTTGGTATAAGAATCATGCGAGATAGGCATGAAAAATAACTTTGGCTGTCACAATAACACTATATTAAGAGAGTGTTAAAAATGTTCTAGACGGAAAATGCTAAGGTGGTAAGAAATCCTCTTGCTACTCATTTTAAGTTGAGCGTTAAACAAAATCATTCAAGTGAGGCTGAAAAAATATATATGCAACGGATTTCTTATGCATCTATTATGGGCAGTTTGATGTATGCAATGGTGTGTACAAGACCAGATATTTCACATGATGTTGGTACAGTTAGTAGATATATGTCAAATCTAGGTAGAGAGAATTGGAATGTTGTGAAATGGATTGTGAGGTACCTTCGTGGTACTACTAGTTTGAGGCTTTGTTTTGGAGGTGATTAACCTACACTTGTGGGATATATTGATTCTAATATGGCTAAAGACATTGATTTCATAAAGTCCATTCTATTCCTAGATTTCCGTAGAGGCACAATGGATGATTGGAAAGTCTATTTAAAGGCATTGAATCTTACAACATAAACACACAACTCTCCTACAAATTTTAAAAGCTCTTACGCACATTCTAAATTATTTTTCTGCACTTTTGGAAACTAGTTCTTAAACTTTCAAAGTCGATTTTTCTGAAGTTGCTCAAAGTAAAGTGTTTCAAAATTTACCAACTTATAAAGAGCATTATTACTAAGTATACAAAAGAGTTGATTGGATTGCAAGTTATATTACTTTCAAACTTGTAAAGGCAATCTGCCATTGTTGTACATTCTTCATTATTATTGCAGAATACTTTCTTTCACAAGGGTGTGATAAGAAAGGGGATTAGAATCACTTGGAAATGTGTTTTTTCTAAGCGTGAATAAGGATTAGTGGGTGTATATAGAGATCTCGGGGTGAGATTTTGTAATTGCAACTCATAATCTTTAGTGAAGAAATCTATTGTGCCGCAAGAGTACTGAACGTAGCCTTCGGTGGACAAGAAGGTGAACCAGTATAAAAATCCTTGTGTCTTATCTTCTCCCTTATCTCTTTGATTATTTATTTGGTTAATTTCTGCATATACGCTGCACTTAAACTCTTGATTTTGCAGAAAAAAATGGTCATAATTTTAAGTCAACTAATTCACACCCCCTCTTAGTTGCAATTTCATTCTTACATGATTAAGTTTGTATGGGGAGCTGTGACATGACAATCTAGGTTGCAAAAATATGTTGGATTGTCCACTATAGAGGCATAGTTCATTGCCATTACAAAAGTATTCAAGGAGTTGTTTTGGGGGAAGAAACCCTTGATGAGCTTGGTTTTGTTCACGATAAATACTTGCTATTTTGTTATAGTCAAAGTGCAATTCATCTTGGGAAGAATTCAACTTTTCATTCTAGGTCCAAAAACATTGTTGTGAGGTATTATTGGATACGTGATGTTTTGGATAATAGATTGTTGGAATTGGCTAAGGTTCATACAGATGATAATGATAATGGTGTTGATATGATGACTAAGGCTTTATGAAGGTGGAAGTTTGAAACTTGTTGTAAGATCGTCAGTTTGACGATTATCTCCACATTGTTGTAAGAGGGAGATTTGTTGGGTTTGGGCTCCCTTCCTATGTGGAGAAAGACCCAATTGGTCAAAGTCCACATGTCCTAATTAACCTAGTGGAGAGGGGTCAGATGAGGCAAGCGTGTGCAATCAATTTAGGTCAAATGAGGCAATATAAAAGTGAGAGAGAAGATAACTCAATCCGCATGAACTTATAGCAGTTGTGGGGAATTCGTGACTATGTTTTCATTCACAGATGGATGAGACTGAAATTTGGAAAGCAGGTTCACTGCTTCTTATACTTCATTCTGACCAATTGGATCGGTGAGAAGTCATCTGAGGTGGTAGAAAACAAGCTATTATAGTAGCTGTTTTTTGGTTTTTCTATTACTTTTTTTATCGTTTTTAAGCTTGTTGCTCGGTTACATGCCTTATTGTTGAGCACAATTTGTGATGTATTTTGAGACACACTAGTATTCCTATTTTGATCATAATGGAGCTTGATTGACTGACATGTTCCCATGGTTTTTACTTCTCATATTGGTTTCCCACGTTAAATTTTTTGGTGTTCCTTGTGTGATCTTAGTTGCTGCCATTGTTTTTTATTGCTCCTCATAGATTCTAGCAAATCGGGGAAATTATTATTCACTGCATATACTCTATTAGAGTTTTCATTGATATTGTGTTGAATTTTCAATCACTATATTCGAAGTAGACCTCATCAATCATTTCCTTGGAATGAACATCTATATTCACGACTCTAGGAAAGTTTTAAGTATATCAATAATTATTTAAGAGGATGGAAGAATGTTTTGGATCTAGTAGCGTTGCCAATAGCTAGAATGTAGGAAATACCTAGAAGATTTAAAATTCTTAAAAGATTGCCTACGTAGAAATAGATTATGAAGTCAGTAAAACATTATTAAGTGTGGATCAAAGTAACCGCCTGCATGAAGTTTACATAAGTTATAGCCTTTGCTAAATAGTACCTATAAATAGGCTATTTGTTGAATGAAGAAGTAATAAAATCTCAAGTAAACGTGTGAGTCATTCAAGGGAAAGAAATATAGGTGTTAGGAACTTTTTATATCAATCATTATCACATTAATAAAGTTTTTTTTGTTTGTAAATGAACTTAAAGCTAACTGAGATGCCAATTACGAACAACGACGACATTAGCCAGTATATGTAATGTTAGTGGAGATATCATTTGTAAAGAAGAAGAGAAGATGAAACTGTTGACTTGTAGCATGTTTACTTAGGACAAATGAATTATGGGAAACTCAAGATAATAATGAAAAAATTATTATTGAAAGGTCTTCTTCAACTTGAAGTACGAGATGAAGCTATGTGTTCGAGTTGTTGGTATGATAAGGCGCATCACCACCCTACAGATGTCCATAAAAAGATTTGGTGGAAGAGATTCCTCAACCACAACTATGAAGATCGCTAATATTTCCAATCCAAATCAATAGTCCCAAGAGGAAAATAATCATTGAGAGAAAATATTATTATATCAATGTGATTTTTCTTATTGGTTGCTTATACAAGATCCAGACTAAGTTTCTAGCTAACAAATTATGGAAAGTTTTAGGAAAGGTCATAAGTGATATTAAATCTGCTTTTATGAAGGGCATGCATATTTTGGACGGTGTAGTAGTTCTCAATGAAATTATTCATGATGCTAAGAAATCTGGTCAATAGGGTGCCGTCATTAAAATTAATTTTGAAAAAGCTTTTGATTTGGTTTCATGGAATTTCATTGACCACATGATGTCTCGTTCAGGATTTTGTCAGAAGTGGAGGGGTTGGATTATGGAATGCTTGACTACTACAACAATGTCTATTCTATTTAATGGAAGTCCCACTTAGGAGATCCACCGTCAACGTGGTTTGCGTTTAGGAGACCCCCTCTCTATTTTCTCTTCTTCATTGTGGCTGGTTTATCTGGTCTCATGCGTCAACCTAGTTCTCAAGGTCTCATCACTCCCTACAAGGTCGGTCTTGACAATGTTGATGTCTCCCTAATCCAATTTGCTAATGATGCAATTTTGTGAAGAAGATCTTGCTCCTGACCTTAACACGATTTTCATGAAGATACCAACATCACATAAAAGAAAAAATGAAGAATACTTATGAAGATAATGAATATAAAGCTTCAAGAAGTTAGAACCTTAGTATTTAGGTACTTCTATCCTTATACTCTAAATATACAATTAGTAGTAATGCTCAAAAGTATTTTAAAAGAAAATTGATAAACACAAGTATAAATGAAAACAATTTTCAGAATACTGTGTAACCGGTTACTAGATCTAAGTAATAGGTTACTGTGACTAAGTAATAGGTTACTATGACTAAGTAATAAGTTACTGTGACAAAGTAATAGGTTACCAAAACTAAGTAACAAGTTACATGAGTGAGAAACAAGTTATCCAACAAAAATTGATCGGGGTCGATTACACCTTTTGAGTAACCGATTACACCTTTTGAGTAACCGATTACACAACACGGTAAAAAATTACTCTGTTGGGCAGAACAATTGGGTAATCGATTTCAACCTATGAGTAGTCGATTACAGCCTGTGAAAATAAATTACTCAGTTGGACAGACTGGTTGGGTAATCGATTACATGGATTAGGTAATCGATTACTGAGAGTTGTTGCACCAGTTTTCAGATTCAAACTGCACAACTTTCACCCCAAACGAATTGGTTTCATTCCAATCGAATCCTACCTTTTCATAGAGGTTTTTTGGCTGATTGGAAAGCCTATATAAAGGTATTGAAACTCATAATTCATAATATATAACTCATATACACAATCTAAACTTTTCTGAAATACTTGCTCTACACTACTTGCAACTTGTTCATAACTTTCAGAAAATATTTTCTAATGTTGCCTTAAGTGTTGTTTCATGTTATTCAAACCTTCTGAGCATTAGTATTGAAGTATACAAAGAATTATTGGATTGCACGAGTTTATAGTTTCAAGTCTTGTAAAGGCAATACATACCATAGTTAAAGTTTTCTTCATTAAATTTGTTGAATTACTTTCTTTCACAAGGGTGTGATAAATAAAGGGGATAGAGTCACTTGGAAAGGGTGTTTTCCAAAGAGTGATATAGTTATTAGAGAGTGAGTAAGGTACAAGGAAATCTCGGGGTGAGAATTTATAATTCCTACTCTTAATATCTAGTGAAGAAATCTCTTGTGCTACAAGAGTACTGGACGTAGCCTTCGGTGGACAAGAAGGTGAACCAATATATAATCTCTGAGTACTCTCTTCTCCCTTAACTCCTTTAAATTTACTTGATGTTTTATGCATAACTTTTCCGTTGCTATTAACTCTTGAATTTTGCTGAAAAATCTGTCATAGTTTTTAAACAACTAATTCACCCCCCTCTTAGTTATCATCTCAGTCTTATAATTGGCACAAAAGCTTGTTTGAGTAAATCATTCTCAAATCTAATCTTGTATCTAAGATGGCCGCAAGATCATTTCTAGGAGAAGGTTCCAACATCAATCGCCCTCCAAGCTTTGTTGGGGAATGCTATGACTTTTGGAAAATCAGAATGAAAATGTTTATAGAATCTCAAGATCTGAACATTTGGAACGTGATTTTGGAAGGACCCTATGAACCCTTCATAATTATCAATAGTGTGAGGGAAGTGAAGCCAAAATCTTCATGGAATGATGAAGACAAAAAGGTGCAATACGATCTCAAAGCGAAGAACATCCTCACTTCAGCACTTGGCATTGATGAATTATTTAGAGTATCAAACTAGAAATCATCTAAAGAAATGTGGGATACTCTAGAGACTACACATGAAGGAACTAAGGAAGTAAAAAGGTCGAGACTCAACACGCTCTCCTAGGAATACGAAATGTTTCGTTTGAAGCTTGGAGAAAAAATTCTAGATTTACAAAAGAGATTTACTCACCTTACAAATCATCTTATTGAAATTGGAAAAACTTTATCAAATAGTGACTTGAAATTAAAAGTTCTAAGATCACTCACCAGAACATGACAACAAAAAGTTACAGCCATTTCTGAAAAGAAAAGTTTATCAAAAATGTCTTTGGTTGCTTTATTTGGTAAAATGAATGAACACGAATTGGAACTCCGCCAGCTTGACCAACATGAAGAGAAAGAAAAAAAGAAGAATTTCTCTCTCAAAGCGATGGTAGATAGATATGACTCATCAGGAGATGAATCAGAAAAGATAGAGATGGAAGACATGAGTCTTTTTGTAAAGAAGTTCAACAAGTTCCTTAAAAGGAACAAATGCGCTAAAACTGGACAAATGAAGAAATTTTCCAAGAATAATGACACCTCCATTTTAAACCAAAACATCACATGTTTTGAATGTGGTAAGCCCGGACATATGAAGATGGACTGTTCAAACCCGAAAAAGAATGCCTTCAAAGGCAAATATGAAATGAGGACTGGACGAAAGACCTACATAGCTTGGGAAGACAATGATACCAGTTCTGCCCCTGAACTAGAAAATGAAGAACAAGCACATCTGTCACTAATGGCATCTCATCACTCTGATGATGAAGAGGTAAATGAAACTACCTATTTTCTCCTTCTGAATTGCAACTTACATTTAATGATTTACATGATTAACATTAAGTCTTGAACTTAATAAATTAAACAAGAAGAGCAAAAATCTGGACAAAATTATTAAAAATCAGAGACATTCTACAGACCGAAGAGGTCTAGGCTACACAAATAGCCGAAAAACTAATGGTATGATAAAGAGTAGTTTTGTAAAAACTAAGAATGATTGCATGCATAATATTTCTAAAGAAAATCTTGATCAACCTTCGTTCTTCAAGCCTAAACAAAAGATGTATCAACATCAACCCACATGCTTTTATTATAAAATTGTTGGTCATATACTTAATTCATGTCATATTAGAAAATTTGGTATTCCAACTGGCTAATATGTCTAGGTTGAGAAATGTGCTAACCTCGCAGGACCCAAATCACATTGGGTACCTATAAAATCTTTGTAATTTGTTTTGCAGGAGTTCTTGAAAGCCATGAGCAAAAATGTGTTTTCATAATAACGGTTGTTCAAAGCACATAGCACGAGGAGATTCAAAATTATCATTTATTCAAGTAATAAAAGTTTTGTTACATGTGCATAGAACATCAAAAGAAAAATCTTTGGTATAGGTAACATTGTTATTATATTTATTTTATCTAAGTGCTTGGTTTGATCGTCTAACAAACTTTCTACTTGAAAAAGGTTTTACCAAAGGAGAGGTTGACACTACACTCTTTATTAAGAAAATAAATCATCATACTCTTCTCGTTCAAATATATGTAGATGATATTATTTTTGGTTCTACTAATGAAATTTTGTGTAGTGATTTTAGTAAAATGATGCAAGGGGAATTTGAAATGTCTATGATAGGGAAGTTAAATTCCTTCCTTGGATTACAAATCAAACAACTCGAGGATGGTATTTTTGTAAGTCAATCCAAATATTGCAGAGACTTGCTGAAAAGATTTGAAATGGATAACTGCAAGCCAATTGCCACTCCTATGGATTCTGGTACATACATTGATATAGATCAATATGGAAAATGCATTGATATATCAAAGTATCAAGGTATGATTGGTTCCCTACTGTACTTAACTGCCAATAGACCTGATATAATGTTTGGTGTCTGTTTGTGTGCTCGATATCAATCAAAACCAAAAGAATCACATTTTGTTGGTGTCAAAAGAATCATTAAATATCTAAAGGGCACAATTTATGTTGGATTATGGTATCCAAAAGGAAGTATATGTGATTTGGTTGGATATTTAGATTCAGATTTTGCTGGATGCAAAACTGAGATAAAAAGTACAAGTGGTACTTGTCATATATTAGAAAATGCATTGGTCTCTTGGTCATGCAAGAAACAAGCTTGTGTTGTCCTAAGTACCGTTGTGGCAGAATACATAGGGACAAGAAGTTGTTGTGCCCAAGTGTTGTGGCTTAAACAACAATTGCAAGATTATGGCTTAGACTTAGGTTGCATTCCCCTAAAATATGACAATATTAGTTCTATAAATCTCACAAAGAATCCAGTAATGCATTCGAGAACCAAACACATAGATATAAGACATCACTTCCTTAGGGACCATGTCCAAAAGAAAGATGTGTCTGTAGAATTTGTTGATACTCATGACCAACTAGCAGATATTTACTAAACCTATGGCAAAAGAACCTTTCTATAAAATTAGACGAGAATTAGGCATACTTGATGAAGCTTACTTGTCATAATTGCTTATTCATGATTATATGGTTTCTATATGGTTGCTTCATAATTACTTTTCAATTCTTGCATGTGTAATTGATTACATATGTTCAGTAACCGATTACCAGGCATCAGTATGCCTGAAATTTGAAATTCTAGGGTCAGTAATCGTTTACTCTAGAGAATAACAAATTACAACATTGAGCAGGAACTTCCATGAACCGATTACCCATATATGTAATCGATTACCTAAGATGACTGTTTGAAATCTAGGAATTTTCTATGTTGATTAACCGATTACTCTGACCTGTATTTAAGTTTCCCTCTTTCAAACACTTCTTTTTCTTCCTTAAACCTCTCTTTTCGTGTTCACCTTATTGTTTCTCTAAAAATCTCATTTTTGATCTGATTTGCGTGATTTTTAACTCGTTTCTTATCACATTTTCAATTCCAAACACCTCTACTCCATAAATTTCGTGTTTAGTGGCCTTAATAAAAAATCCCCAAATCTCTCAAACCTCAAAACCTAACTTTTTCAAAACTTCAATGAATGGCTTCATCATCAAGGGCTAAAAAGCAATGTACCAATGTGTTTCAAAAGAAGCAAGGGGTTTCATCTTCTGAGGCTAATCCTTTGGATTTGGCACGTCTTCTCGCAAATGATGAACAACGCAAAGTCTTCTCAGAAAATTTCCTTGGACGCTCCATATTTGCTCCCAAGTATGGCAATGTAAGTAACTTTGAGTTTGAAGATTTTCATTTCCCTACTCCACTAAGGCAACTAGATCTTTTTTATTTTTGTGAGAAATCAAATTCCTATTATCCTGAACTTGTTAAAGTATTTTACTGCAACTTGAACTTTAAGAAAAAATCATCTAACATCCTATGTGAAATGAAAATAAATTATCTTAGGTGTGAAGACCTTCAGCTCAATATGTTGTAACATACCTTCTCAAGGTAGCATAAAAGTTTTCGGTCTTGCATGCGAATGGGATAATTATGACAGAAAATAGTTATACTACTCTATGTGTAGATTCTCAAAAATGGAAATAGAAATGCGTAAGCAAATGACCTTAGGTGAAACTGTAAAGAGTATAGATATCGTTGCTGTAGGAAATCTCAATCTCAAAGATCGTTTGCTTTATTACTTTCTTAGCTATGTCATTATTCCAAAATATTCAAATCATTCTCAAATCAATGACATGGAACTACAATTGATGTATGCTCTTAAGCATAGCCTTTCAATCAATTGGACTTTGACAGTAACGAGATATATGTGGTATATTCGAGATACTCACAACCCTTTGCCTTATGCAATCTTCATAACCAACATACTTGAGAATTTTGGTGTATCCACTGTTGGTGAATCTAAAGTCACACTTGATACACACGATAGTAAGATCAATGTGGATGTGATCCACAAAATGGGCTTCTTTCGAGATCCCATTGATAGACTCTATAAGCATCAAAGTGATAGACAGGCTGCACCTGCTGATCCAACTACAAATGTCTCTGCTAACCCTCCTGAACATCAACCTTCTGAGTTTCATGCTGAGTCTTCTTCATCTGCTGCCATGCCTACCAATCAGATGATTATGAGCGAGTTATTCTCTCTTCGAGGCTACATCTCTACTGGGGTGGATGCTCTTGATGCTCATAATCAACAAGTCCAATTCGAGCTTCAACGTCTTTCTTATAAGATCAATAGCATGGATCTTGATGACAATAGCACTAAGCTTGAGTCTTAGAACATTTGTTGTCTAGGATTTCTTGTTGTAATGATGATTGTGGACAAACTTTTTGTTTTTCTGATTATGTTTTGAACATCTTTTAATATTATGCTAAGCTACATTACCTTCATGTTTGCTATATACATATTGTATGCTATATATATTATGTTGGACTCTTGGCTTTTCTTCTTTTTGATGAAGTCAAAAGGTGGAGAAAAGTTGGAAGAGTGTATTTTCTGTTTAAAATTCTTTCAAGCGCATAAACTCCAAATCAAAGGGAGCATACAAAATAGGGGGAACATACTCAAGACAAGTCAGAATATCACAAAGTATGCTACTCTCAGAAAACTATACTGTCAAAGAAGATATTAGTTTATCATCATCAAAAAGGAGAGATTGTGAAGAAGATCTTGCTCATGACCTTGGCACGGTTTTGATGAAGACACAAACATCACATAAAAGAAGAAAAGGAAGAATACTTATGAAGACAATGAAGATAAAGCTTCAAGGAATTATAATCTAAGTCTTTACAACCTGTGAGTAATCGATTACAGCCTGATGGGCAGAACAGTTGGGTAATCGATTACATCGATTAGGTAATCGATTACTGAGAGCTATTGCACCAGTTTTCAAATTCAAACTGCACAGCTTTCATCCCAAACAAAATGGTTTCATTCCAATCGAATCCTACCTTTTCATAGAGGTGTTATGGCTGATTGGAAAACCTATATAAAGGCAATGGAACTCATAATTCATAATATATAACTCATATACACAATCTAAACTTTTCTGAAATACTTGCTCTATACTTCTTGCAACTTGTTCATAACTTTCAAAACATATTTTCTGAAGTTGCCTTAAGTGTTGTTTCAAGTTTTTCAAACCTTCTGAGCATTAATACTGAAGTATACAAAGAGTTATTGGATTGCAAGAGTATATAGTTTCAAATCTTGTAAAGGCAATCATTGATATAGTTAAAGTTTTCTTCATTCAATTTGTTGAATTACTTTGTTTCACAAGGGTGTGATAAAGAAAGGGGATAGAATCACTTTGAAAGGATATTTTCCAAAGAGTGATATAGGTATTAGAGAGTGAGTAAGGGAAATCTCGGGGTGAGAATTTGTAATTGCTATTCTTAATATCTAGTGAAGAAATCTCTTGCGTTGCAATCTCATGCGTCACCATCTTAGTTGCCATCTCATGCGTCAACCTAGTTCTCAAGGTCTCATCACTCCCTACAAGGTGGGCCTTGACAATGTTGATATCTCCCTAATCCAATTTGTTGATGATGCAATTTTTATTTGACGAATGCTCTCATCAAAATATTTGGGCCATGAAAAACATTTTACGGTTATTTGAGCTTTCCTCTAGTCTAAAAATTAATTTCACCAAAAGCAAATTACTTGGATTAAATTTTTCAGAGGATTATCAAAAGATTGGTTGACTCCCTTCACTGCAAGCTCTCCCCTCCTTCTTTCACTTACTTGGGGATTCTTGTGGGTGTGAACCATAATCGATGTGATACTTGGAAACCTCTTATCGAAAGACTTCAAAATATACACTCTTCTTGGAAAATGATTCATATTTATTTCGGTGGTCGACTCATCTTGCTTAATCATGTTGTCCTTGCTCTCTTTGTGTACTACTTGTCTTATTAAAAAACTCCTATAGTTATCGTACATTCGATTCAAAATATTCAAAGGGATTTCCTTTGGGGAAGGACGGAGAGTCGTAGGAAGATTTCATGGATTAAATGGGATAAGGTGTGTACTCCTAAGTCTAAGGGTTGGTTTGGTGTTAAAGATATCCATCTCTTCAATCATGCTCTTCGTGGGAAATGGAATTGGCGTCTGAATATTGAGAGAGAATTTTACTAATCCTACAAGGATTGGGTTTAAGTCTTCCCATATTAACAAATCTCCTTAGGCCATGGATTTAGGTAACCTTCATCCTATGGGTACACATAACAATCATTGGTTTTGACAAGGTATTACTCGTCGTGTTGGTGATGGGACTAAGAATAAGTTCTGACGTGATAACTGGGTAGGCTCTACTAATCTGGTTTCTAGGTGTGAAAGGCTTTATTCTCTAAGTCTGCATCAGAATTCCCATATTAGCGAGTTAGGAAGTTGGTCAAAGGGAACTTGGGTTTGGAATCTTTCTTGGAGACGTTAACTTTTTACTTGAGAACTTGAACTAACTGACTCTTTTTTGCAGGAAATTCAAAACATTGCGATTTGGGAAAATGTTCTTGATTCTTGGGCCTTAAAAGTCAAAACATTCGCGTGGAGACTCTTTTGGGATAGGATACCAACTATGGAAACACTTCTCAAGAGGGAAGTCTCTCTAGCACACAAAGGGGTCTCTTATGCCCCTTTTGCAACGAGCATGCAGAAACTACTCAACACCTTTTCTCTTCTTGCAACGTCATCTACTCTATATGGCAGCTTCTTTGCAATTGGTTGAACATCAAAACAACACTTCCTCTCCACCCCACTCATCACTTTACTACTCACATGAGCATGATATAACACGTGTGCTATCTAAATCATTCGAGTATCATTTGGTTAGCTACTATTTGGACTATTTGGCTATCTAAAAATGATTTTATCTTCAATTCTATCCAACCCTCTCTTCAGAAAAATTCTTGATTCGACTAGGGTTAATTCTAGACATTGGATTAATGAGTAGATGAACAATGATTTAATTACTTTCTCATACTGGGTTTCTAACCCCATTTCTTGCCTCAATATTGTTTTGTAATGGCTTCTTACCTTTTTAGTTCTTGTTTTACTCTTTTAAAGTTTCTGTAACTATTTTCTTCATTTAATAAATCTTTTACCTTTTGCCGATAAAAAATTTATTATATCATTCATTATTTCACACGATTGTAGAAGGTTTTGGATCTAGTACATTTTCCAATAGGTGGAATATAGGAAAGTCCGTAGCAATATATTGTGAAGTCACTAAGATAGTTATGAAGTAAAGATGAAATAAGTTCATGCAGGAAGCTTGTCTTAGATCTAGACCTAGCTAGATATACCTATAAAAGGTAAAAGGCTAGTTGTTATGAAGCAATTTTATAGAAGTCTATGGGTATGCAAAAGAAATTACCCCTACCTTCACATTTGAGTGACTGAGTGGGAAAGAAATATAGGTGCTAGGCGTGTGCAGGTTCATGGACCACGCAGATCACGTTCTAAAACATGGACGATGCAGATCTGGCCTTCATTGCAGGTGCCACCATGTATGAATTATACCCAAACTGCTGAATCGATCAAGTCATGTATGAATTCTAGGGAAGAGATAAGTTCATTTCCATGACGCTAAGTTTTGGGAGTTACCTGGGAAAAGAAGGAGACACATCAAGGGGCAATGAGAATTTCACATTTGTTGTCTCACTCCGGTATGCTAATTCATATACTAGAAGAAGTAATTGGTCAAAAAAATATTTAAAAATTATAATTTTAACTTAAATCATTTTTTCAACTAATTAGAAGTAGCAGTAGATGGTGTGATGCAAAAAATGAGACAACAAATATGAGAAAAGAAGACATATCAGGTTTCCTTTTTGAGAGTGCTAATGAGGTGAGACTAGACTAGTGATAGTACAAAAATATTATTTTATTCTCCTTTTAAAAATCTAAGTAGTAATGAAAAATGAACTAGAATATAAGTATAAAATTGTAGTAACAACTCAAGCACTTTAATATATTTATCTTCTAAAAAAAATCAAATTTAAAGGATAGAGAAAACAGTCAAAATATTTCTCTCTCTTTCCTCAAACTATCAAACAAGGAAGGATATTTTTTCAAAGTGACCAATTTTCTTTCCTCGCTCCAAAACAAGACTGACTTCCATCTCCAAATAGGTTTTTTTTACATCCACCCATCTAGTTCTAAGATACCCATGTGTTGACAACGTGTACTTTTAATATGTGGAAGTAGCATGAAAACACTCTGCTAGGGTTCTTCTTCTCTACCTCCAACTTTCTTGGAAGTCCATAAATGGCCACATTGAACGTTGACACGCCACTCATTCCTTGGAACTTCTTAGGTGGCACTGAATGCCCTCCTGTGAACCCAGCTCCTCCTCCTTCAAACCACATGAAAAAGTCATTTGCCCAAGCTTTAAAAAACTCAAATGACATTGCACTATCTCAGCTGCCTCAACCTTGCATCAAAGGTGAAGCCATTGCTATCAAGATCCCTGAAGAGGACTATCAGGAAGGTATCAAGAGATGCAAAACTCACCTACATGGGAGGCTCATTCTAGCTAAAGGGGATGCTCCCCTCAAGTTCGAAGAGATTAAGGCTAAACTAAGCTCCTTATGGAGTAGCATAGGTAAATGGAGCATGATATCCTTGGGAAGGGGATACTATGATTTCTCATTCTCATCCCTGGAGGATATGCGAAGTGTTTGTGCTGTAGGGGCTTGGAATCTTCGTCCAGGTTACCTTAGATTGTACCTATGGACACCTGATTTTAACCCAGCACTGCAGAAGTTCTCTCATGTTCAATGCTGGGTAAAAATAATAGGGTTGCCTCAAGAGTATTGGAGCCCTCGAATCATCTTCTCTATTGCAGGGGGATAGGTGCTCCAATCTCCCTGGATGATGCCACAAACAATCGAGCTTTTGGACACTTTGCAAGGGTGCTAGTTGATATGGATCTGAAATCAGAGTTGCCCAACCAGATCCTAGTGGAAAGAGAAGGCTATGCTTTCTTTGTGGAACTTGAATATGAAAAGCTCCCTCAGTTCTGCACAGGTTGCCATACAATAGGTCATCTGCATTCCAATTGCAGGAAAAAAATGAAGGAGATCCCTGCTAGTGTCCCTCTGCCAAAAAAGAAGCAAATGCCAGATAAGACTCTAAAAAAGAACACTGACAAGGATTTTGTCATAAACTTGGAAATAAACCACAATGAAGAGATCAATCTTCAAAAGGTTACTAGGGTGGAGGATACTCCAATGACACATCAATCTGACAGTGAAACTATGGAGGATATAGCTGATATTAATGAAATAGTTCCAATAAATATTTTTCTATAAACAAAAGCATTTTCCTACAAGGAAATAATAATAAAATTAAACACAATTATTTCTGTTTAATTAACTAAAAAAATACAAATTAAAAAGGTAATAAATATTTTCTTTTCAAAAATTATCAAAATATAAAAATATATAATCACTTCAAGGATGAAAGAATGGTCACAAGTATTTGCTTATTTTTCTTAACTCATCATTTGGACGGTCGTGCTATATCGCTTTTGCCCCTAAAAAATAATTAAAATACACATCAATAAACAAATAGCTTTTTACACGGGATGCTAATAACTTTTCTATTTCATAATTGACTTCTGAATCCAAAAAATTTCATATAAAATATCTGTTATCTCCAAAATGGACCTAAAATAGAATTTTCTACGTTTGAACTACAAAAAATATAGTGTCGACTCTAAAAAATCATGTAACCACTAATCAACCAAAAATTGGAGTCTAACAAAAAGTTATACATTTAGGCTGATGTAAAGATGTTGGAAAATATGTGTATATATTTATGTGTTATATAAACCTAATGGCAAGAATAACAATAGCTACAATCATAAATCCTTAATCTCTAATACATAGTAGTAGTTTCTCAACGCTCTTAGAGACAAAGTCACAAATTGGTTGAACCTCATTAACAAATTCTTTGTGTTATTCTTTCTTCTCCCTGTTCTATTTTCATATTTGATTGTTTGCTTATTCCCAACAATTGGTATCAGATGACTCTTAACCCATGTGTCAGATTCAAGGTGGGTAAGTTCGATGCGATTGATAATTTTGAATTATGGGAAAGGCATGTTAAGGATGTGTTGGCTCAACAAGGTTTATCAAAGGTATTGTGTAAATAAAATAGGTGATATGGATCAACTGGATCGGGAAGAGTTGAAGGAGAAGGATGCATGAGCCATATGACTCTATCTATCAAACAACATGACATATCACGTTATGGATTTGACATCACCAATAAAGAGATCCAATGGCCTGAAGATGCAGAAGAGTACTAATTTGCAACAACATCTCAATAATTTCACTCAAGTAATGAATGGCTTGTATAAAGTTGATGTGATGGTTGATGTTGAGGACAAAACAATAGCTTTACTATGCTCTTTGCCCAACATTGAGGTATACGAAAGACTCAAACAAACTAGATGAGATCACAACCGTACTTCTGTCCCACATCAAAGAAGAAAAACAATATAAGGGAATGGTCTCAGGGTTGTGGTCTATATTGAAAGGATGTCAAGCGCGTGGGAGTAATCAAGGCATGAGAGGTCATTCTAGAGGAAAAAGACTGAATTCTTTGGGGAAGAAAGGATTATCCCATTGAATGAAATCCTAACAAGCTGATGGGGAAAGATGAAGCATCTATATCTGTTAATGTTGCACAGAAAGATGACTTTGGTTACAACAATGAAAATAATCTACTATTTGTATCATCAAATCAAAGTACATATGAGTGGATAGTTGACACTGGTTACTCCCACCACATGATGCCAAGCAGAGAATGGTTCACCACATACATGGAATAAAATTTTGGTTTTGCTTATGTGGGAAATAATAAGCATATGCACTTGTTGGCATGGGATAAATAAGAATTATGATGGATGATGGTGCAGTGAAGACATTATGTTAGGATAAGCACATAACAAACTTGAAGAAAATTTTAATTTACTTAGGGACTTTGTAGGCCATGGGATATTTCTATAGAGCTTATGGGGACAATTATACTATCCGAGTATGCATAGGTGTTGCGACTGTTATGAAGAGCAAGAAAATTTTCAGAAATACTTACAAATTGTTAGGGAGTATAATTATAGGTGGAGTTAATAGAGTGAGTAAAGATATTTCAACAGATTCGGAACATGATTTTATCCAATTATAGAACATGCATTTGGATCATATTAATGTGTGTGTCACAACTATAAGAATGAGATGGCAACTAAGAGGGGGGGAATTAGTTGACTTAAAATTATGGCCATTTTTTCTGCAAAATCAAGAGTTAAAGTGCAGCGGAAAATATATGTAGAAATTAATCAAATAAATAATAAAAGAGATAAGGGAGAAGAGAATACACAAGGATTTTTATACTGGTTCACCTTCTTGTCCACCGAAGGCTATGTCCAGTACTCTTGCAGCATAAGAGATTTGTTCACTAAAGATTATGAGTTGCAATTATAATATCTCACCCCGAGATCTCTATGTACCTTACACACTCTCTGATCCTTATTCACTCTTGGAAAAACACATTTCCAAGTTATTCTAATCCAATTTCTTATCACACCCTTGTGAAAGAAAGTATTGTACAATAATAATAAAGAATGTACAACAATGGAAGATTGTCTTTACAAGTTTGAAAGTAATATAACTTACAATCCAATCAACTCTTTTATATACTTAGTAATAATACTCTTTATAAATTGGTAAACTTTGAAACACTTTACTTTAAGCAACTTCAGAAAAATCAACTTTTAAAGTTTAAGAAGTAGTTGCTAAAAGTGCAGAAAAATAATTTCAAAATGTGTGTAAGAGCTTTTAAAATTTGTATGAGAGTTGTGTGTTTCTGTTGTGAGATTCAATGCCTTTAAATTGACTTTCCAATCACCGATAGTGCCTCTACGAAAAGGTAGGAAGAGATTGGAGTGAAGACATTTTGTTTGGGATGAAAACCTTTCATTTTGAAATCTAAAATCTGACGCAACAACACTCAGTAATCGATTACAACCAGTGGATAATCAATTACCCAAATATTCTGTCCACTGGGCATTTAAATTCGATTTAGAGTAATCGATTACAACAAGTGGGTAATTGGTTAATCAACTTCATTAAAACTTTATTACTCAAAGATAATAATGGATTACTCTGATCAGTTTTAAGTTGGATAACTCTTTTCTCACACATGTCATCTGTTCCTTAGATGCAGTAACCCGTTACACGCTATTTTTGAAAATTGTTTTAAGTATATTGAAGTGTTTCAATTTTCTTTTTTAAAAATAGTTTGAGCATTACTATTATTGTATATTCGAGAGTATAGGATAGAAGTACCTATTAGACTTAGACAAATTTGTCTTGAAGCTTTGTCTTCTTTGTCTTCATAAGTGTTCCTTCTTTTCTTCTTTTTGGTGATGTTGGTGTCTTCATCAAAACCGTGCCAAGCTCAGGAGCAAAGATCTTCTTCACAATCTCCCCCTTTTTGAT
>NC_032028.1:19064465-19064590 GCF_001865875.1 Lupinus angustifolius | reverse complement strand
AATATTATTGTATTTTTTGATAGCACCGAAAATACAAATAATATGATTCAATCATCTTTAATATAATTAAGTGTGACTTAATTGTAATATTTCAAATGTTTAAAACTGATAGTCAGTTTTGAAAA
>NC_032028.1:19063575-19064460 GCF_001865875.1 Lupinus angustifolius | reverse complement strand
TGAAAACCAAAAACCAAAAAAATTATGTTGAATTGATGAGTGATTAATTGGCATTAATGAACCGTTGTGGATACGCGTGTAGGACCTTCATACTTTTGAAGGATAATTTTCGAAAGCCATCGCAGTCTCCTGAGGTAATTTTACAAACCGTTTTGTCTAAACTATTATAGTGTATGCATATTTTAACACAAATAGATCCATAATTTTCCGCAGTGTATGTTATGAACATGCATATTAACCTTCAAAGATGACTTGAGTATGCTCCCCCTTTCATTGGAAGTTATGAGCCTGAAATGTTTTAAATATAAAGTTTGTATCCACCAAATATATAATGCTGTTAGTATATAATGTAATTGAATATAGTGTTACATTGTTATTATCATATTGATTGCTTGAGTTTTATCTTGCAAAGTGTATAAATGAAATGCATTTATTGGCATATGATAACAGCACCAAACTAACATGCTGGTGATTATAATTTCAATTTTGTTTCATTTAATTCATATAAAATAGTGATTTGGTTGTGAGTTATGAATCTGAAAAGTTGGTTTATAATATATTATTTAAGAGTTATTAATTAATGATGATTAGTTAATGTGCTAAAATATATAAATTGGATTTATGTATCAATGTTACAAATTCTATAATATATATATATTTGTATATATATTAATCATAAGTTTCATGTGATGAGATGTGATGAACAAAATTATTTTGTATAAGATACATTTTTTAGAACATGTTTATTATTTAATTTCAAGAGATGATCTGATTACCAGATGACTTGTAATTAAGAGGATTAATAGGGTATGTGATACCAATCAATTAAAAATTAATTTTATCACTAATCGCCTAGACTACCTAGGGAGTGTAAAGATTAATTCA
>NC_032028.1:19062980-19063475 GCF_001865875.1 Lupinus angustifolius | reverse complement strand
ATTGTTCTCATGCATGAGAAGCTTATTGATGTGATCAATAAGCCTCATGTGCCTGAACCAAGCAATAATGATGATGCTGAAACAATCAGTGCTTATAAGAAGTACTTAGAGGATCTTATGAGTACAAAATGTCTCATCCTAGCATCAATGATTTCTGAACTCCAGAGGCAACATGAGGACATGGACCCAATTGACATCATTGCACATCTTAAGAAGATGTATGGTGCACAAAGTAGGACAGCTAGATATCAGTTGTCTAAGAGTTTATTCAGGTCCATGTTGAATGTGAATGCTCAGGTAGGACCTCATGTTCTGAAGATGATTAGTCTTATTCAACAACTTGAGAAGTTGGGCTGCAAACTTGGGAAGGAGTTATCCCAAGATTTGATTGTACAGTCACTTCCTGAATCGTTCTCACCATTCATTGTTAATTTTAACATGCATAAGATGGACTGTGACTTGCATGAGATGCTAAATATGTTAGTTGACTATCAG
>NC_032028.1:19062625-19062880 GCF_001865875.1 Lupinus angustifolius | reverse complement strand
AGGGACTACAAATAACTAGATGGTTGAAGAAGGGAGAAATCAATCTCCAAGTAGGGAATGAAGCAAGTGTTGCAACCAAGGCTATAGGATTAGTCTCATTAATAATGTCGACTAGCAATGTACTAGTCTTGGAAAATTGCTATTATGTTTCTAATTTTGTTTCGAAGATTATTTCAATTTCGATGTTGCATGCTCATGGTTATCGTCTTATTTTTAATAAAGGTGTTTGTTCAATTTATAATAATGACATCTTTT
>NC_032028.1:19041468-19062525 GCF_001865875.1 Lupinus angustifolius | reverse complement strand
CCAACATATGTTAAGAGATTACAAACGGATAAACTTGAAGCAAGGTCTGACAAGTGTAGATTCATTGGGTATCCTAAGGAAACAATGGGATGTTATTTCTACCATCCTTATGACCATAAAGTGTTTGTGGCTAGAGGGGGAACTTTTTTAGAAAGGGAATTTCTTGCAGAAGGAATTCATGGTAAAGAAATAATGCTTGATGAGGATCAACAAACTAATGAAACATCTACTGCTCAAGAAAATAATATGGAACTTGAGAAACCTTGCTTAGATGTTTTAAGTTCAACACAAAGGTTACAACCTTGAACTAGTGCGATTCAAAACCCGGTTGTAGTTCAAGAACAGGTTACTGAACCAGTTCAAGAACAGGTTACCAAACCAGTTCAGGAACAAATGGAACAACCAATGAATCCAGAACAAAGGAATTCAGATACACAAGTGCCTCTTAGAAGATCTTAGAGATCACATCGTGCACCAGAAAGATTAAACTTAATGGTGCTAGATGCAATAGCAAATGAGGATTATCATATTGATGATGACCCCAAATGCTATGAAGAGGCTATGCGAAGCTTGGATCATGAGAAGTGGCAGGAAGCCATGGAATCTGAAATGGAATCCATGAAGATCAACAAAGTATGGACTTTAGTTGATGCTTCAAAGGATATAAAACCAATTGGTTGTAAATGGGTTTACAAGAAAAAGATTGGAGCAGATGGAAAGGTTGAGACTTATAAAGCTCGCCTTGTTGCCAAGGGATATCGTCAAAAGGAAGGAATAGATTATGACGAAACTTATTCTCCTATGGCAATGCTCAAATCGATTCGGATTCTACTTTCTATAGTAGCATACCATGATTTTGAAATTTGGCAGATGGATGTGAAAACAACTTTTCTCAATGGAGAGTTGAAAGAGGATGTGTACATGCCACAACCTGAAGGTTTCACACCTATGTCTGATCATAATAAAGTTTGCAAGCTACAATAGTCCATTTATGGATTAAAGCAAGCTTCTAGAATCACTTTAACAACACAATCAAAATGTTTGGTTTTGTTAGATGTGAAGAAGAACCTTGTGTTTACAAAAAGGTTAGTGGGAGCATGATCATTTTCCTATTGCTCTATTTAGATGACATATTGCTCATAGGAAATGATATTCCAGCATTGCAATCTACAAAGATTTGGCTATCAAAACAGTTCCCCATGAAGGATTTGGGAGAAGCAGCTTTTATTCTAGGAATAAAGATTTATAGAGATAGATCTAAAAGACTGCTTGGACTCTCTCAGTCTTTGTACATTGATACCATCTTGAAGAAGTATAACATGGACAACTCCAAAAGAGGTTACTTACCTATAGGATCTGGAGTTACTCTTAGTAGGCAGGATTGTCCTAAGACTACTGAAGAAAGAGAACGCATGAATAGGGTACCATATGCGAGTGCAGTAGGAGCTATCATGTACACCATGACTTTTACACGCCCCGATATCGCCTATGCACTGGGTGTAACTAGTCGATATCAAGCAAATCCAGGTGAGGAACATTGGAAAGTGGTTAAGACCATTCTTAAGTACTTAAGAAGGACTAAGGACCAATTCCTCATATATGGAGATTCTGAATTACACCATTCTTAAGTATTTTGTGGAGGTTTTTTTGGGGAGGTTATTGAAACCTCCACAAATAAATCAAATAAAGTGGACTAGACAATTAGCTAAATGTATAGTGGAGGTTTTTATTTAATATGTGAAGGTTTTCAACCTCCACTATCAATTTGAAAAACTACTTATCCATTAATATTACTTTCCCATTACAAAACCTAAATCCTAAACCTATTAGCAGCAAGGAAACGAAAGCTTCTCTCTCCAAAGGAATGAAACCTAAATCCTTCTTTTTATTCCCAGTTCAACAACAAACCTCTTCCTCTTCATTCCTGGACCGCAGAGACACTCCCTTTCTACACTTTGCAAAGTTTCACAGTCTCGGAAACACGTAGTTTTGGTACTCCTTTTCATTATACTATTCTACTACTTTGTTTTTAACTTCTCATTACAATTATCTCTAATTTTATTATCTGATATGTTTATTTGAGTCTGATATTATTATGCTGAAGAATTAGAAACCGGTGGCGGCTTTAGATTGATGACATTTCGCTATCTTGTTTGATTTTGATGTAATGGCTTAAATGAATATGTTTATGTTTACGTGATTGTGTGATGTGGTCGCTGAGTTTAATATGTGAACAATGTTTACTGGCTTGGAAACTAGATTAATAAAACATGGTTTAAATGCAATTGTAATTGTTTGCAAGGGAAACATGTTATATTAATACCAAATCTCAAATTAAAGCTATTCAGTGCTGAAATGAAACTGTTCAATTTGTTGTGGAATGTCCTCAAATATTGCCAACCAGCGTTTTTCCTCAAAATAAAATTGAACCAAATATGCATATTTGGTGACAAAAATCTTTGACACTATCATCTTTGGAGGAGGACTCTAGTGATGGTTTAGTCTTTTAATTGTGCTTTTCCATATCCTTTTTTCTATTTTCTTTTATCAAAGTTGTTTAAAGTTCTGCCACGTTCCAATTTCTTCTATTACTTAATAAATCATCAGATTGAAAAGATTCATTATATAAGCCTTGAAAATTGACATGATTCATGGAATTTTATACAAAAATTGTCTCATCTCATGGAAATTATGTGCTCTATGAAATGAGATATAAAACCATTGCTAATTAATAGAACTAGATTGAAAAGATAAACAAATTTAGAATTTGTCTTTCTTCAACAGAGAACCGTACAATAAATCAATTGCCATTTTGTGCCAATATATGATAAACTTAAACATTACAATCTCACCTTGTGGGTCCATGAACAAGAAAAGTTACTACTGAACTCTAAGCAATTTAATAGTACTAAATGCATATGGTGCACTACTTGCAAATTAAGAAAGATATGTTTATATAATCTGGTTTTTTCCTTTTTTTTAGGTACTTCTGATGAACTTGACCACCATCAAGTTGCTGCCCTTGCAAGTTGTTTTATACCAGGAGATAGATCTAGTAAGTCTTAGATACAACTGAGAATAGAACTCGCAAGGCCTCTACAACAGCTTCAAGACAATGCAATGCAAGAAGTATAGCGGATGTGTTTTATCATTTAACATGATATTTCTTGAGAATCTGTTAATTAAATTTTAAATAGACTATTTTTTATCATAGATACAGCATGAATGCAAATTGGAAATAAATGTGGACGAGTATGTGGAGTCAACAGTAAAGCCATTCCTGATGGATGTGATATACTCCTGGTCAAAAGTTTGTTTTATCAAGTTTTCAATTCCTTGTCTACTTTTAATTTATTTGCTTGATTTCTACTATTATATTTTTTGTATTGCCGTTTTAAGATGTGACAGTGTCAAAGTTTGATGGGAGTGAGTTTTAGGATACATGGCATTCCCAGGGGATCAAGAAAAAGAAAAGGCATTCCCAGGAGTGCTAGAAGGAGAGTGGGAATCAATTGCTTTTTTTTTATTATTCCAACTAAATGTTTTTATTTTATTATTTCAGACAAATAATGATGCAAGTATATTTGATACACATTTGGGTGTAAGAGGATCATCCGGAACTAACAACATTTAAGATTTTGTTATGTATTTCGTTTTTAAAGTGTCATATAAGATTACTTTTAGTTTTTTGAGAATTTATGGTATATTTGAATTTATAATGAATGATGAATTATAATTCTTTCAACTATGTTACGCTACCTTACTAGTTTGCAATGAAATTTTATTAGTGTTGAGAACGTTTGCATTTAATAATGTATATTTAAATAATGATTATAAATTAATGAGATTAAAATTGTGAAAATTATGAAATTAAATTGAGGTTGAAATCCTGTAGAAATACATAATAGTGGAGATTAAACATTACAAAGACCTCCTCAAATAGTGGAGGTTAAAAACCTCCACAAATAAACCGCTACTAATGTAGAGGTAGCAGAGGTTTTCAAAAACCTCCGCTAAACGCTTCTAGCGGTCATAACTGTGGAGGTTTTTGAAACATCCGCTAGTTATATTGTGGAGGTTAAAAACCTCCACTAATCGCATAAAAACCCTCCACTAAATACAAAATCTGTTGTAGTGAATGGTTATGTCGATGTGAGTTTTCAGTCTGGTAAGGATGATACGAAATCAGTTTTCGGTTATGTCTTCACATTGAATGGAGGTGCAATAAGTTGGAAAAGTTCCAAACAAGATACAATAGCTGATTCAACTACTGAAGCAGAGTATATAGCAGCAAGTGAAGTTGCTAAAGAAGCAGTTTGGATGAAGAAGTTCATAGCTGAACTTGGTGTAGTTCCTTCAATGGAAGGTCCAGTTATGTTATCGTGTGACAATAACGGAGCTATTGCTCAAGGATAGGAGCCTAGATCACACCAAAAGAATAAGCATGTATTGCAAAAATATCACCTGATTAGAGAAATCATTGGACGTGGTGATGTTAAGCTACAAAAGATAGCTGGTAAAGAGAATGTTGCAGACCCATTCACTAAAGCGCTTGGCATAAAGGAGTTTGATAAGGACAAGTGGGAGATGGGAATGAGGTACATGACTGATTGGCTCTAGTGCAAGTTGTTTTTGTTGGGATATAATATATGCCCAAGAACCAATTTGTCATGTTTATAATAATAAAGTTATATGTATTATCATCTAATATCATATTCATTATTTATCCAAATAATTAATATGAAAGATCATTGATAAAATTAGAGATTTATTATTATAATAAAGATTATAATAATGAGAAATACATCTTTCATAATTTTAATCCAAATCGTTCTTGATCATAGGATTATTGAGCTTAGGATACTATTAATCCGGATAGATCAATATATGTGTAATGGTCTTTATTAGATAATGATTAATATATCTCATTTATTAAATAACACATATAAATGGTGCATATAGAGATATGACCATTGAACTGACTCAAAGGAGAATTCCTAATGGTTAATATATTACCTTTGAATTGTCAATAGGATATTCTTGCGAAAAAATATACATTTTCCTTAGACTTGAGATTATCATAGTAATTAACAAGTTATTTATTATATTTTGATATCGGACACCTAATGCCTTATGATATTAGTTGAATGATTATTGGGTATAATTAAATCCTTGTAGAATTAGTGACTAATCAAGAAAGAATCCATCAACTCGTGGTAATGAGTTTGAACTCTATAGAAATAAAGACCTTGGCCGAGGGAAATTGAATGAATGAAGAAATGAGTTTCTTAAGTCATTCACTACGAGTTAACTTATTAGAATTTGACAATTATACCATATTCTAGAGTTAACATAGAGTTGTAAAGATGGAAGGAAATATTATATTAGTCTTCTAATGGTTTTAAAGTAAAAGATATTACTTCATTTCTATCCGGTCGTTAAGGAGTGTTGCTAGATGCCAACCTTGATTAGTAAATTAATGAGTTAATTTACTACCGGTTTAGTAATGAACCTACGAGGTCATACACTAACGAGTGTTCTGATTTTTGTTGGACAAGAAAATATTATTGATTAAATTAAATAGTTTAATTTTGTATATTTACTTTTAAGTGGAATATTATTGTATTTTTTGCTAGCACCGAAAATACAAATAATATTATTCAATCATCTTTAATATAATTAAGTGTGACTTAATTGTAATATTTCAAATGTTTAAAACTGATAGTCAGTTTTGAAAACCAAAAACCAAAAAAATTATGTTGAATTGATGAGTGATTAATTGGCATTAAATGGATTCATGAAGTTTTGATTTTATGCTAAATTAATGTGTTTGAAATATAGTAGTTTTGAGTTGATTTTTTTTTCAACGAATCAAGTGTTGATACAACAAAGATTGGTCTCTGTGTGGATATGCGTGTAGGACCTTCATACTTTTGAAGGATAATTTTCGAAAGCCATCGTAGTCTCTTGAGGTAATTTTATAAACCGTTTTGTCTAAACTATTATAGTATATGCATATTTTAACACAAATAGATCCATAATTTTCCGCATTGTATGTTATGAACATGCATATTAACCTTCAAAGATGACTTGAGTATGCTCCCCCTTTCATTGGGAGTTATGAGCCTGAAATGTTTTAAATAGAAGATACACTTCTCTCAACTTTTCTCCCCCTTTTGACTTCATCAAAAAGTAGAAAAGCCAAGAGTCCAACACAATATATATGTAGCATACATATTCATAAGATGTAAAATGAACATCACAATGCATATCATAAAACATAGATGTTCAGATATTTGTTCACAAATAACAACAACAGAACAACATAAAGCAAATTTTGTCCGAATATATGAAATGATTATAACCAGAAAATCAGGAAATTGTTGAGAATTATGCATCAATACAAACATAAATCCTAGACGCAATCTAAGACTCAGGCTCAGAGCTGTCTTCATCAATGTCCATGCTACTCATCTTAGAAGAGAGACGATGAAGTTCAAACTGGATTTGGTGATTTTCAGTATCAAAGGCATCCATCCGGTTAGTGATGTAGCCTCGAAGAGAAAGCAACTCGTCCATAATCATCTAATTGGAAGGCATGACAACAGATGAGGAAGATTGAGAATGAAACTCAGAAGGTTGAGGTTCAGGAGGGTTATGATTGGTAGGTTTTGGTTGATCAACAAGTGCATTCAGTCTATCAGATCGATGCTTATAGATGCGACCGTCATGAGGGTCTATGGAGAAACCCATTTTATGGACAACTTCCACATCAATCTTTCTTTCGTGAAGAATTATAACGACCTTGGTTTCACCATTAATAGAAACACCGAAATGTTCAAGAATATTGGTTATGAAAATTGCATAAGGAAAGGGGCTTTGAGTTCCTTGAACATTCCACATTTGTCTCATTATCATCTGAGTCCAATTGATTTTGATGTTAAACTTCATAGCACATAAATTGGAGTTCTATGTCACTAATTTGAGAATGGTTTGAAAATTTCAGTAAAATGATATAGCTCAGAAAATAATGAAGCAAATGATCTTCAAGTTTGAGATGCCCAGCAGATAGGATATCTCTATTTTTATCAGTCTCACCAAAGCCATGTTTCTTACGCATTTCTATTTCCTCTTTGGAAATTCTACACAGAGAATGGTAGAAATCCTTACGATAATAGTTATCCTATTCACAAAGAAGGCCGAAACCTGTTATGCTACCTTGATAGGGTATGTTACAGAATAATGAACTAAAAGTTTTCAAATCCAAAACAATATATTTTCGTTTCACATAGGAAGTAAGACGATTTTTCTGAAAGTTCATATTGTAGTAAAATACTCAAACAAGTTCAGGATAAATGACATTAGTTTCACAGCAAAAGTCAAAAAGATTTTGTTGCCGAAAAGGATAAGGAAAAAGAAAGTTTTCAAACTCAAAATTCGCTACATTACCGTATTCGGAGTAAAGATGACTCGACCATGAAAGTGCTCCTCAAAGACTTTACGTTGCTCATCATTAGCAAGAAGTCTTGTCAAATCTAGATGGTTAGACTCCAAAGAGGAAGTTCATTGGTTCCTTTGAGTCACATTTGTGCGTTGCTTCTTTGATCTAGAAGAGGAAGCCATGAATTGAGGTTTTTGAGTTTTTAGGTTTTTGTTTTTGGAGATTTGGGGGTTTTTTATTTAAGCCACTAAATACGAAAATGATGGTGTAGAAGTGTTTAGAGTTGACAATATGATATGAATAGACACAAAAATCACCCAACACAGAAAAAAAAACGAAGATTTTAGAGAAAGATGAGGTTGAACACGAGTTGAGGAAGAATATGAGTTTGAAAAAAATTGAAAAATGCGGAAAAATCACATATATAACTGCATAGAGTAATCAGTTACTCACTTTGAGTAATCGATTACTCAAATTTAAAAAAATTAAAATTTTCAAACAGCAGCTTTGAGTAATCGATTAGAGCATTTGCGTGATCTGTTATTGAAACTCCCTATTTAACCCTGTAATCGGTTACTCTCCAGAGTAATCAATTACTGAGGCCAGAAAAAAATTATTTTTACGCATGCTCATGCTATAAAAATGATTTTTAACCCAAAATTTGAATTTTTAAATATTAATAAGCACTTTTAAGTACAAGTAGGCATGAGATAAACATAATGAAGCACACATATAATCATGTTAAGATAGGTAAGCTTCATCATGAATGCCTAATTCTCGTCAAATTTTGTAAAAAGGTTCTTTAGCTAATGGTTTAGTGAAAATATCTGCTAGTTGGTTATGAGTATCAACGAATTCAACGATCATATCTTTCTTTTGGACATGGTCCCTAAGGAAGTGATGCCTCATACCTATGTGTTTGGTTCTAGAATGCATAACTAGATTCTTTGTGAGGTTTATAGCACTAGTATTGTCACATCTCAGATGAGTGCAGCCTAAGTCTAAGCCATAATATTGTAATTGTTGCTTAAGCCACAACACTTGGGCACAACAACTACATATTGCTATATTCTACTTCAACAGTGCTTAGAGCAACACATGCTTGTTTTTTGAAAGACCAAGAGACTAAAGCATTTCCTAAAATAACCAACCAAATCACATATACTTTCTTTTGGATACCACAACCCAACGTCAGTTGTGCCTTTAAGATATTTCATGATTCTCTTAACAACAACTAAGTGTGATTCTTTCGGTTTAGATTGATAGCATGCACACAGACATACACTAAACATGATATCAGGTTTACTGGTAGTTAAGTTGTTTGATAGGAGTACCATATCCAGCTTTGTATGTATCAATGTAAGTACCATATCCCATAGGAGTAGCTATTGACTTGCAGTCATCCATATCAAATCTTTTCAACAAATCTCTGCAATACTTGGATTAACTTAAAAAAATGCCATTATCAAGTTGTTTGATTTGTTATCCAAGGAAGTAATTCAACTTCCCCATCATGGACATTTCAAACTCTCCTTGCATCATTTTTCCGAAATCACTACAAAAAACTTCATTAGTAGAACCAAAAATAATATAATCTACATAAATATGAACAAGAAGAGCATGAAGATTTTTTTTTTTTTTATAAAGAGTGTAGTGTCGATCTTCCCTTTGGTGAATCCTTTTTCAAGTAAAAAATTGGTTAGACGATCATACCATGCGCGTGGAGCTTGCTTCAAGCCATAGAGAGCTTTCTTTAATTTGTAAACACGAGAAGGATGTTTGTATTCTTCAAAACCAGGAGGTTGTTCTACAAACACTTCTTCTTGAATATATCCATTCAGAAAAGCACTCTTTACATCCATTTGATATAGCTAGAAATTTAAAGAACATGCATATGCAAGTAATAGCCTAATAGCTTCAAGTCTAGCAACCGGAGCAAAGGTTTTATCGAAGTCTTTACCTTCTTCCTGATTGTATCCTTGGACTACTAGTCTAGCTTTATTTCTAACAATAGTACTATTTTCATCATATTTATTTCAAAATACCAAACGAGTTCCTATAACATGCCTATTTTTAGGTCTAGGAACAAGTTCCCAAACTTCATTTCTCTCAATCCGGTTTAATTCTTCTTGCATTGCAAGAATCCAGTGTCCATCCTCGATTGCATCATTAATTTTGGAGGGTTCTATTTGAGAAACGAAGGTCGTGTTTAGACAAGCATTTTCTAGCATTAAACGGGTAGTGACACCCTTACTTATATCATTAAAAATGTTATCAACAGGATGATCTCGATGGGTTCTCCATTCTTTTGGTTAATCACAGTGAATATGCTCTTCTTGAGAAGATAGATCATCATCCATTTTCAAATGCTCAGTATTAGTTGTAGAATTATTAATAGAATTTTCTTTAGCAGAGGAACTTGGCAAGTCCTCTTCAGCAAAGGTTACCCCATCCTTTATCTCAAGATTGGTTTCATCAAAAGATACATGAACAGATTCTTCCATCGCTAGAGTTCTTTTATTAAAAACTCTATAACTTTTAATCGTAAGAGAGTAGCCTAGGAAGATACCTTCATCAGCTTTTGCATCAAACTTGCCTAAGTTATCCTTACCATTATTTAAAACAAAGCATTTACAACCAAATACATGCAAATTAAAAATGTTTGGTTTTCTACCTTTAAAGAGTTCATAGGGGGTTTTCTTCAGAAATCGGTTCGAAACATAACATGCAGTACTTACTGCATCAGCCCAGAATTTTGGGAGGTTAGTTTCATTTAACATTGTACGAGCCAGTTCTTCTAAAGACCGATTCTTTCGCTCTACAACATCATTCTGTTGTGGTGTTCTAGGAGCAGAAAAATTGTGATTGATGCCAAGATCATCAAGAATTCTTCAAATGAAGAATTTTGAAATTCTCCCCCGTGATCACTTCTTATGGCAGCGATTTTTAGTGATTTTTCATTCTGGACTCTTTTCGCATAAATGTTAAAGGCTTTGAATGCCTCATTCTTATGAACTAAGAATAGAGTCCAAGTATATCACGAAAAGTCATCTACAATAACAAGAGCATAGTAGTTACCACCATAATGTTTTGTCCATGGGGCCAAATAAGTCAATGTGTAGTAACTGCAGTGGTCTATCGGAAGAAACCATATGCTTAGGTTTAAAAGAAGTTTTTGTTTGTTGACCCATTTGACCAGCACTCCATAGTTTGTCTTTAACAAACTTCATTTCGGGTAAACCAACAACTAAATCTTTCTTATTGTATTTCTTCAAATGGTCCATATGTATATGATCAATTCTCCTATGCCAAAGCCATGCATCATGATTATCATTAGCAACTAAACATGTTATTGGTAAAGAGGAGTTTATGTCAGTCATATATATATATATATATTATTTATCCTCTTACCAATGGGTTTAGAGTTTTGAGAATTCTTACTTTCGATGATGCACTTATCTATGTAGAATGCCACATGAAAGCCTTTGTCACATAATTGACTTATGCTTAGTAGGTTACATCTTCTATGGTTGTTGAGGGTGGCTTGCCAATTCTACCAACTCCAAGTATTTTTACCTTGTTGTTATCACCATATGTGACATAGCCTTTGTCCCTTGGAGTGAGGAAATAGAACTTGTTTCTATCGCCCATCATGTGTTTTGAGCAGCCGCTATCCAAGTACCATAAGTTATAGGCAGCTCTCAAGTTATCCTACAAAACAGTTTAAGTTTTATTAGGTACCCAATATTCTTTGGGTCCTACATAGTTAGTACCTTTCTCAACCCATCTAAGCAGAATTTAAATGACAGAAAATAAATGTTAGTTGTGGAAAATAAATGACAGAAAGTAAAAGTTAGTAGTTAGATTACTCATTATGAATTAAATTGCACTATGATTCAAGGTTTCTTTCTTTGTCAACAAACAAAATTTATAAGTTAACACTTAACTATTTTACATTTGCATATCTTTCAAGATTCAATTATAGTATAATATAGGGTTATGTCGAATCACAAAGAATTGCCTAATAGAACATTATTATAAGCATATTATATCACTAATAAAGTTTGAACATATTTTTGGTTTGATTTTGTTTATGAAATTTTAAAAAGTAAATAAATAAACATGAACAACTAATATGCACAAATTGTTGAGGAGAAAATCTATTTGAATGATGGAAATATTTATTAACATGTTTCTATGAAAAATGTTTATAACAGTTATGTGTTATACTTTGGTTATTCCAAACATCAGTTCATAAAATTTCCCCCAGTCCCCCGGCGAGAAAAAGTGATTTTCAAACCTTGCAAAATACACTAATCAATTAAAACTGCCACTCGACGAAATAAGTTGTCATGCCTTATTTTAGGCTCCATAAACATTGATTAGCCTTGATTACAAGTTGCTTAAAATGGATGATTTTATTTAGGAAATGAACTAAGGTGTATTCCTACTTTTTAGTTCATTTGTCAAGTCTTTAAAAAGAAACACTTTGGATCTTGAAATCAAGTTTTAGGTGATCAAGCTAAAACCGCATTAAGAACTTTCTAAAGAATTGAATTTGCCAAATTAATAACTTAAACAAAATTCAACATGATGAAACAATAAATTACAAGAAATATTAGTGAGCCAAACCTTAACTAAAATTTAGGAGCATTAGCCATCTTAATCCAAAGATTTAAGACACCTTACCATGTAAAAATGAGCATTCAAAATGAATTTTTATGTCTCATTTGATTACTCCTTCTCCTCTTGAATTAAGGAGAAACTAAAATATAAAATTACCTAAACTACTTTGGAGTATAAATTCTCCAAGAAATTACGAAGAAGAAAATGTAGAAGAAGAAAGAATTTCGGATTTGAGAGAGTATGTGTGAAAAATGGAATGAATATGAATGTTGAAGTGCCTCCTATTTGTAGGAGTTTTCTGCCACCACTAAGCTGCTGACCAAACCCTTCAGCATGGGTTTGGTCACTTGGCCAACTATTGTGAGCTACTTTTGAAAAGCCTATGGAGGCTAGTTGGAGTGAGGTCATGCATGAAGTCATGGTTGCTTGGTTGCTAAGCTGTCTGCTTGAGCACCTTTGACCGTGCTGATGGTGATGTGGCTTGGTGCTTGTAGATCTAACCAGGTGTGTGGTTCCAAGCTGGAGGGTCAAGGTGCTCCACTAAGCTACATGCTTGAGCAGGTTGGCTTGTGTCAGGCTTTTGTTCTAACCATGCGAGGTTGAGTCTGACCGCGATCGTTTGGTGTCCGGGTCAGTTAGGCGTGTCTTTGGTGCATACTAAGTTGCTTAGTGAACAGCTTCATGTTGGCTCCATGAATCATGCGTAAGGATAAGCACATAGCTTGCCACGTCAAACTTAAGCATGTCATGTGTGGATCATTTTGGCCTATTTTGATCATTTTGCTTGCACTTAATCATTTCTTCTCTTTTCCACCTAAATCCTACAAAATATAATAAAAAAGAAATACACAAAGCATATATACAAGATTGTGATATTTTATCCAAAAAGTGTTGAATTAAGTTGGTTTTCTCAATTTTGCCAAGGATAAGTGCCAAAACAATGTATGAAATTTAGGAATTTTTTGGCACTAATCAATATGTGAATGAGTATTGCTAGTAACATTAAGTCAACTCTTCCTAAAACTGAAAAGTCTAAAGAAATGCTAAAGTTTGTGGAAGAGCTCTCTCAAACTACTGACAAGTCTCTTGTTGGGACACTAATGCGTTCATTGATCACCGTGAAATTTGATGGTTCTCGAACTATGCATGAACATGTTATTGAAATGACAAACATTGCAGAAAGACTTAAGACATTGGGAATGGATGTGGGTGAAAACTTCCTTGTGCAATTTATACTAAATTCATCGCCCTCTGAATATGGTCCTTTCCAAATGAACTATAACATCATGAAAGATAAATGGATTATGCATGAATTGCATAGTATGTTAGTTCAAGAGGAAGCCAGAATGAGGAGCCAAGGAAATTATCTCATCAATTATCTTAACCATCAAGGAGTGTTGAAAGGGTTTTATGAGGGGTAGAGTTGGCTTTCCCATCTCAACAAATCGTCCTGGCAGTAGTGTCAACTTCTTGAGAGCGGAATTCCTCTTCCTTGGTGTGTTTTCTCTTTATTTGATTAAGTAAGTGAACTCGGTTTTATTCTTTGTTTGCCATCTCAACTTTGTTGAAATAAATTCCAATGTCGGTAGAATGGTCTCAATAATATTCCAGTTACAACTTACATCTAATAATCATGTGAATAAGTTATTCCTTCTTTGCCCGCTTTGTTAGAATAAATTCTAACGTCGATATAATGGTATCGAAGCAATCCCCTATTACATAATTATTATGTACCTTTGAATACCATATCGGTTTAGTTGAATAAATTCCAACACTGGTTTAATGGTATTCTAATGTACAAAAGTGATGAATAGTTAGTTGTTAGAAACAAATAAATAAATAAAGAATAAAAAAATAATAAATTTGAGTGACCTTTATTTATTTACTCCATTTCGGGTTCCTTTTATTAACAAACCAAACTTCTTCCTTAAGGAAGGATGGTATTAAAGAATAAATAAATGGTTGAATGTAAATAACAATAACTTAAAGTTAGTAAGTTAGCTTCATCACTTTGGTATATTAAAAGGTGTTTTTAACAAATAAATTTATCGATAACACTTTACTATTTTACAATTTACACCTCTTTCAAGATTCAATTTTAGTATAGTATAGGGTTATGTCGAACCACAAGGAATTTCCTAATAGAATAAATTATATGAACATGTCAATGCACAAATAATGAGTTAAACATATTTTGGTTTTGTTGAATTGAATTGTATATAAACAATTAACAAGAAAAATAAACCAAATATTAACAAATTCTAGAGGAGACAAAATCATTTTGAATAAGGAAAATATTTCTCAACTTCTTATGAATTTGAACTACTTAGACAAGTTCTTATATTTTACTTTGGTTAATTCCAAACACCAAGTTCTAAAATCCTCCTTTTAGTGTATGTCCGAAAATGGTAGAATGATAATCACTTATATTTATTACTAAACAATATTACGTCCACAAAGAGATTAGGTTGTCACACCCTAATCTTGGCTACTCTAATATTGAAGTAGTAATGAATATAAGATCTTAAGAAAAATATGCTTAACTTGGCAAATAAACTAAGTAGTACAACTAATCCTTAGTTTATTTGTGAAGTGTTTGAGACAAGTGATTTTATGACTTGAAATCAATTTTTAGGTGATCAATCTAAAAAGAGCATTAAGAATTTCTCAAACAAGTAAAATTAATCAAAGCACCAACTTGAATGATTAAAATTCAAACTTTTAGAATATAAGAAGAAGTAGAAATACATAACCATATTCAAAAGAAATTGTTAGGAGCATGAGCCATCCATCCAAGGATTGGATGCTTTGAGTTTCAAATGAGATTACAAAATTGATTTTTGCATCTCATTTGCCTTCTCCTTTTCTCCTTTTGAATTATAACTAAAATTACAAAACTTACTTAAATAAAGTTCCTAAGAACTAAGAACAAGAATAGAGAACTTCATGGAAGAATTTCTGGGCAAGATGTGAATGAAAATGTGAGATATGATGTTCTTGATTCAAATGAAATGTGCCTCTATTTATAGAAGTTCCCTGGAGCCGCTGAGCTGTTTGTTAGCACCGCTTAGCAACTGACCAAACCTTTCAGCATGGGTTTGGTCACTTGATCAAGCAACTTTGTCACCTCCTTATGCTTGACTCACCAAAGCTAGTTGTGAGCTTTGGGACCAGCTATGGTGAGCTACTCTGAAAAGCCTATGGTGGGCTACTTGAAGTGATGTCATTGGTGACTTCATGGTTTGCTTGATGGTTAAGTCAAGTCTTCAAGTTTGAGTGCACACCGCTTAGCACACCTGTTGCACCGCTAAGTTGCTTGTTCAGCAACTTTGACCGTGCTGACTGGGACGTGGCCTGGTGCTTGCTGATCTTGGCAAGAGTCTGGTTCTCCGTTGAGCTACTTGGTTGCACTGCTAAGCTGCTTGTCGAGCAGCTTGGGCATGTGCCAAGCTCGTGTCTGACCGTGTCAAGCTTGAGTGCTGACCGTGTCAGGACTAGTCTGGTGCTAGGCTGAACGGCCAAGCTGTCTGCTCAGCTGCTTGCTTTAGCAGCTTAGTCCAGGTGAGGCTGGGTCCAGGTTAGGCTGGTGTCGAGGTGAGGCTGGTGTCCACGTCAGCTTAACATGGCTTGGTCCATCCTCAGCTGCCTGCTTGAGCACCTTGATTTTGACTTCTTTTTCTTTTTGACCATGAGTCTTTTTTCTCTTCTTTTCTTCTTTCTAAATCCTATAAAATACATAAAAAAAGAAATACAAACACAAATATACATTATTGTGATATTTTATACAAAAAGTATTTAAGTTGGTTTTTCTCAATTATGCTTAAGATAAGTGCCATAAAAGTGTATGAAATTTAGGTATGTTTGGCACTTATCAAACTCCCCTCAACTTAAAACTTTGTTTGTCCTAAAACAGAAGGTGAAAATTATCCGAAATTAATTTGGCTAAAGCTAATAACGATTAACATGATTTCAAATGTATAAGCATGTCAAAAATAGATTTCAATGAGATTTTTCAGGATTTGTGAATTTTGACACATAATGCTTCAAACAAGAAATCAATGCTTTTGTTTATAAAAAATGTGTAACAATTTACCTAAGCAAATATTTTTCTAACCAAAAAGTGTTTCTTTGCACACAAGTTCAAAGTTGGAACTTTTGAAGGGTAATTGTTTCACTCAAATTTTCAAGCATTTGATTGTAGTAATTTGAACTTGTTCTTTATCTCACCTATTCTCTTAAATTGCATAATTAATCAAAGATCCCTAAGGTCTTCATTTTGGTTTGTAATAAGGCTTGGTTTGGATAATGGTTTTTCTAAATTTTCAAGGCTAAGTTCAAAAGAGAGCATTTTGAAAATTTTCTCAACGGAATACTTTACTCTTCTTTTTTCCACTATTTTTCCCAACCTCTTTAACTTTTTGAACCTTGGCTTCTATTTTTCTCAATTTTTTTTTGTAAGGAGGTTGATTTAAAAAATGTTTGCAAAGATCTTGTTACAGAAAATTGAATTTTCAATTTGCAAAAATTTCAAGTTATGACATTATATGATTTTTTCACAAAAGTTTAGCATATATCTCATTTTGCTCAATCAAAGCTTAATTTAAAGTATGCTTAACATTTTCTAATCATGTGATCATGTTTCAAAAACTTTTTTTAGCCATTTTGATTTCGGTTTTGAAAATATTTTGAGTTTTTGAACAAACAAATTTACTTTTTACATATTTTTACAATCTAGACAAGAAATATTTGTTTTAAATTACATCAAGTCCTTGTCCCCCCTTTTTAAATGAAGGCTTGTCCTCAAGCCTTAAAACATTTTGTGACTTTACTTGATGTGATTTAAAATTTGCTTAGTTTTCTAAGAAAAATAAAAATACTAACAAAAGACAATCTTAAAGGAAGTAAATATTTACCAAATACTGGGTTGTCTCCCAGTCAGCGCTCTTTTAACGTCAGTAGCTTGACGTTAGACTTTGGACGAGACTATTCTAACTCATCACCCAAATAAGGTTGTAATGTTTGTCCGTTTAACTCAATTGCTCCATGTTCTTTTACTTCGTTGATGACAAATGGTCCTGTCCATCTGGTTCTGAATTTTCCTGGAAGTATTTTGAGCCTTGAGTTAATAGAAGTAGTTTTTGCCCTTGATAGAAATTTTTCTTTTTGATTCTGGGGTCATGGTACTTCTTTGTTTTTTCCTTATAAAGTCTTGAGGATTCATATGCATAGAACCGTATTTCTTCCAATTGATGTAATTGATCCTGTCTTTTAATATATGCATCCTTCAAATCAAAGTTTAGAAATTTGAGAGCCCAATAGGCTTTATGCTCCAATTCAACTGCTAGATGACAAGCTTTGCCATTAACAAGTTGATATGGAGTTTTTCCTATTGGTGATTTAAATGCAATTCTATAGGCCTATAGAGTATCATCAAGTTTTTGTGACCAGTCTTTTCTTGAAGCAGAGACTGTTTTTTCCAAAATTCTTTTTAACTCTCTGTTTGATACCTCCGCTTGGGCATTGGTTTGTGGGTGATAAGGTGATGCTACCTTGTGTTTAACATTATAAAATTCTAAGTTTCTTTTAATTGGGAATTTATGAAATGAGATCCTCCATCACTTATCAATACTCTTGGTGTGCCGAAACGAGTAAAAATATTCTTTTTCAAAAACTTTACCACAGTTTTTGCATCGGCTTTGGGTGTTGCTAATGCTTCCACCCATGTGGAAACATAGTCAACAACCACCAAGATATATTCATTTGAAAATGATGATGGGATGGGAAAGATCCCATAAAGTCAATGCCCCAACAATCAAAAATTTCTATTTTTATAATATTTTGTAAAGGCATTTTACTTTGTTTTCCAAGTCCCCCAGAACTTTGGCATGCATCACACTTTTGGACATACATTTGGGCATCTTTATAAATAGTTGGCCAAAAGAATCCAGATTGGAGTACTTTGGCCACGGTTTTGTTTCCATTGTAATGTCCCCCATAAGCTGAATTATGCTAGTGCCATAATATTTTTTGGGCCTCATTTTCATCAACACATCGTCTAATAATATTATCGATTCCTTCTTTGAACAAGTATGGTTCATCCCAGACATATTGATTCACTCTTTTGTGAAATTTTTTATTTTTCTGATAATTAAAATGTTCAGGAATTATACCTCAGGCTTTATAGTTGGTCATATCAGCAAACCATGGTCTTGTTTGAAGTTGAAACAGCTTTTCATCAGGAAAAGTTTATGCTATTTCTTGTTCTCTTTAACGCGACTTCTTTATTTACCAATCTTGAAAAATGATCTACCACTTGGTTTTCTCTGCCACTTTTGTCGCGGATTTCTAAGTCAAATTCCTGCAAAAGCAAAACTCATCTAATCAATCGTGGCTTGGAGTCGGGTTTCATTAGAAGATATTTCATTGCGGCATGGTCATTATAAATAATTGTTTTTTCCCCAATCAAATAGCTTCTAAATTTTTCCAATGCAAACACTATTGCTAGTATTTCTTTTTCGGTTGTAGCATAATTGATTGGTGCTTCATTCAGAACTTTGCTAGCATAATGTATTGCATGAAAAACTCGTTCATTTCTCTGTCCCAGAATTGCACCAACTGCATAATCACTTGCATCACACGTTAGTTCAAAAGGGGATTACTAGTTTGGTGCAGTAATAACAGGAGCAGTTACCAAGAATAATTTTAATTGTTTGAATGCTTCTAAACATGAATCATCAAAGTTAAAAACATAATCTTTTAAGAGTAAAATGCACAAGGGCTTAGCTGTTTTGGAGAAGTCTTTGATGAATCTATGATAGAATCCAGCATGTCCGAGAAAGCTTCTGATTCCTTTAACATTTGTTGGAGGAGGTAGCTTTTCAATCACTTCTATCTTAGCTTTATCAACTTCTAATCCTCTGGCTGAAATTTTGGCCTCGAGTACAATTCCTTCACTGACCATGAAATGACATTTTTCCCAATTTAGAACCAAATTAGTTTGTTGCATCTTTCCAAAACTGTTTCCAAATTTGTCAAGCAAGTTTCAAAGGAGTCTCCGAACACAGAAAAATCATCCATGAAGACCTCAATGCATTTCTCCACAAAATTAGCAAAGATAGCCAGCATGCATCTTTGAAAAGTTGTAGGAGCGTTACGTAGTCCGAATGGCATTTTTCTGTAAGCATAAACACCAAATGGACATGTAAATGTCGTCTTTTCTTGGTCTAATGGATCCACAACAATTTGATTGTATCCAGAATACCCATCCAGGAAACAGTAGAAGGCTCTTCCGGCTAATCTTTCCAACATTTGATCCATGAAGGGTAGGGGAAAATGATATTTTCTTGTGGTGGCTTTAAGTTTGCGGTAATCGATACAAACTCTCCAACTAGTAATAACTCTGATTTGAATTAGTTCATTGTTCTTATTTCGGATTACCATCACCCCTCCTCTTTTCGGCACCACTTGAACTGGACTTACCCATTTGCTATCCGAAATGGGGTAAAACATACCAGCTTCTAACATTTTCACAATTTCTTTCCTCACCACTTTCTTCATTGCCGGATTAAGTCTCCTTTGTGGTTGAGCACAAGGTTCGTAATCATCTTCCATCATAATTTTGTGCATGCAATATGATGGATTGATGCCTTTGAGATCTTTTAATGTCCATCCAAGTGCTGCTTGATGCTTCTTTAAGACTTGTATAAGTTTTTCTTCTTCCAATTTGGACAGCTTATTGTTGATGTTTACTAGATTGTTGGCTTCTCCATTTAAGAAAACATATTTTAAATGAGACGACAATTCTTTTAATTCCAGTTCTAATTCTTTTTCTGCTGGTCCACTTGGATTTTGGTGAAGAAACAATTCATTAGAAAAATGTTTGATGATTTCTTCCTCCACTCTATTTTCTTGCATCTCCAAGGATTTGTCAGGGTGAGGGTGTTCTGCACAAATTTCTTCAGCAACATGTAGTTGCAAACATTGCCCTTTATCCTTCGGATGATGCATTGCATGGAAAATGTCAAACTCAATTTTGTCGTTTGCAACTCGGACTAATAATTTGCCATTTTTCATGTCAATCCCCACTTTTGCTGTCCTCATAAAGGGTCTCCCTAGTATGAGTGGGATCTCCGTATCTTCGGTAATGTCAATGATAGCAAAATCAATCGGGATCAAGAATTCGTCCACTTTGACCAAAACGTCCTCTACAACTCCTTCAGGATATTTAGTGGATCTATCTGCTAGTTGCAATGACATCCTTGTAGGTTTTAATTGTATTCCTCCAATTCTTTTCATCATTGACAGCGACATCAAACTCACGCTGGCTCCAAGATCAACGAGAGCTTTGCCTACGGACACATTTCGAATAGTGACAGGAATGGTCACACTGCCTAGGTCTTTTGATTTATGAGGAATGTTTGCTTGAAGAACAACACTACAATTGGAATTGAGTGAAACAACTTCCTTTTCATGATAACTCCGTTTTTTGGATAGCAGTTCTTTCATGAAGTTGGAGTAAATTGGCATTTGCGCCAAGGCCTCAGCAAATGGGATATTGATTTGCAGAGTTTTGAATATTTCCATGAATCTTGCGAACTGTTCTTCTTTCTTGGCTTTTAATGGAGCTACCGGGTAGGGTATCCTTTTCTGTACTAGTGGGTGTTGTGTTTCTTCTTTGCTTACCCCACTAGTCTCTTCTTTTTCTTCTTCTTTTTCTTCTAAACTCTCTTTTTGTTTTTCAACTCCACCTACTATCTTCCCACTTCGAGTTGTAATACTTTCACAACATTCTGACTTGACCAAATAAGTTCTTGTCAAGTTGTTGATTTGTTCTTCTATTTTAGTGAGAGAATCATTGGTGTTCTGCTGATGGTTGATAGTAGTTTGCATGAACTGGTCGAGAATTTTCTCCAGTTCGTCATGATAAGTGTGAGTTGATTGGAAGGCATAGACATTCTGGTTGTTTGCACAATCATTACACCAAAAACTTG
>NC_032028.1:19040717-19041368 GCF_001865875.1 Lupinus angustifolius | reverse complement strand
ATGCACCGAATGGAGCTTGAGTTGGAATTCTTTGATGAATTGCTCAATTTCTTGTTGTAAATCAACATGTTGGTCCATTTCTGAAAAATGAGATCAAAACGAACCGTTTTGTCTATTTCCAAAAGAAAAGAGATTAGTATGTAAAGAAAACATAATTTACATTTTTGTACAAATTAAACAATCTGTACAAAAGAAAGAGTAAATTTATGCACAATTATTTGATGAATGACATATAAATATGAAATGTTATATTATTTAAGCAATTCCACGGCAACTACGCCAATTTGTTGAAAGGGTTTTATGAGGGGTAGAGTTGGCTTTCCCCTATCAACAAATCGTCCTGACAGTAGTGCCAACTTCTTGAGAGTGGAATTCCTCTTCCTTGACGTGTTTTCTCTTTATTTGATTAAGTAAGTGAACTCGGTTTTATTCTTTGTTCGTCATCTCGGCTTTGTTGAAATAAATTCCAACGCCGATATAATGGTGTCAAGAATATTCCAGTTACAACTTATTTCTAATAATCATGTGAATAAGTTATTCCTTCTTTGCCCCATCTCGGCTTAGTTAGAATAAATTCTAACGCTGGTATAATGGTATCGAAGCAATCCCCTATTACATAATTATTAAGTACCTTTGAATACCATCTCGGTT
>NC_032028.1:19029991-19040617 GCF_001865875.1 Lupinus angustifolius | reverse complement strand
ATTTACACCTCTTTCAAGATTCAATTGTAGTATAGTATAGGGTTACGTCGAACCACAAGGAATTTCCTACTAGAATGAATCATATGAACATGTCAATGCACAAATAATGAGTTAAAAATATTTCGGTTTTGTTGAATTGAATTGCCTATAAACAATTAACAAGAGAAATAAACTAAATATTAACAAATTCTTGAGGAGACAAAATCATTTTGAATAAGGAAAATATTTCTCAACTTCTTATGAATTTGAACTACTTAGACAATTTCTTATATTTTACTTTGGTTAACTCCAAACACCAAGTTATAAAATCCTCCTTTTATTGTATGTCCTAAAATGGTAGAATGATAATCACTTATATTTATTACTAAACAATATTACGTCCACAAAGAGACTAGGTTGTCACACCCTAATCTTGGCTACTGTAGTAATGAATACAAGATCTTAAGAAAATTATGCTTAACTTGGCAAAAAACTAAGTAGTACAACTACTTCTTAGCTTATTTGTTAAGTGTTTGAGACAAGTAATTTTATGACTTGAAATCAATTTTTAGGTGATCAATCTGAAAAGAGCATTAAGAATTTCTCAAACAAGTAAAATTAATCAAAGCACCAACTTGAATGATTAAAATTGTTAGGAGCATGAGCCATCCATCCAAGGATTGGATTCTTTGAGTTCCAAATGAGATTACAAAATTGATTTTTGCATCTCATTTGCCTCCTACATTTTATCCTCTTGAATTATAACTAAAATTACAAAACTTACTTAAATAAAGTTCCTAAGAACTAAGAACAAGAAGAGAGAACTTCAGGGAAAAATTCCTAGGCAAGATGTGAATGAAAATGTGAGATATGATGTTCTTGATTCGAATGAAATGTGCCTCTATTTATAGAAGTTCCCTGGAGCCGCTGAGCTGTTGGTTAGCATCGCTCAGCAGTTGACCAAACCCTTCAGCATGGGTTTGGTCACTTGATCAAGCAACTTTGTCACCTCCTTATGCTTGACTCACCAAAGGTAGTTGTGAGCTATGGAACCAGCTAGGGTGAGCTACTCTTAAAAGCCTATGGTGGGCTACTTGAAGTGATGTCATTGGTGACTTCATGGTTTGCTTGATGGCTAAGTCAAGTCTGGGTGCATACCGCTTAGCACACCTGTTGCACCGCTAAGCTGCTTGTTCAATAGCTTTGACCGTGCTGACTGGGATGTGGCCTGGTGTTTGCTGATCTGGGCAGGAGTCTGGTTCTCCGCTGAGCTGCTTGGTGGCACCGCTAAGCTGCTTGTTGAGTAGCTTGGGCATGTGCCAAGCTCGTGTCTGACCGTGTCAAGCTTGAGTTCTGACCGTGTCAGGACTAGTCTAGTGCTAGGCTGAGCGGCCAAGCAGGTCCGCTCAGCTGCTTGCTGAAGCGCTTGCTTAAGCAGCTTGGTCCAGGTCAGGCTGGTGTCCAGGTCAGCTTAGCATGGCTTGGTCCACGCTCAACTGCCTGCTTGAGCACCTTGATTTTGACTTCTTTTTCTCTTTGACCATGAATTTTCTCTTCTTTTCTTCTTTCTAAATCCTACAAAATACATAAAAAAGAAATACAAACACAAATATACAAGATTGTGATATTTTATACAAAAAAATATTGTTTTAAGTTGGTTTTTCTCAATTATGCTTAAGATAAGTGTCATAAAAGGGTATGAAATTTAGGTATGTTTGACACTTATCAAGGAGCTAGAAAGAAAGTCAATAAGAAACATGACAATAGCAGAAAATGACTCTAAATGATTAATGAGTCATCTTCTAAAATCTACAAGAAGGAACATCACGATAATAGATGTTGTTTCTGTAGAAAGATTGGACATTTTCAAAAGGATTGTCCAACATGCAAATAATGGTTTGAAAAGAAAGGTAAGCCTAATGCTTATGTATGTTTTGAATCAAACTTAGCAGAAGATCCTTATAGTACTTGGTGGATTAACTCTGGATGTACTGCTCATGTTTCTAATACTATGTAGTTATTCATTATGACCTGAACTACAATACCAAATGAAAATTTTGTCTTTATGGGAAATAGAGTGAAAGTTCTAGTGGAAGCTGTCAGAACTTATCGTTTATTTCGTGACATTGGAATCATTTAGATTAATTTGAAACCCTTTATGTACCTAATATATGTAGGAATTTGGTTTCTTTATCTAAACTTGATGTTGCTGGATACTCTTTTAAAATTGGTAATGAATGTTTCAGTTTGTATAAATACAGTCATTTAATTGGCAATGGTATATTATGTGATGAATTATACAAGTTAAATCTTGATAAATGTTTTTTCTGAAACACTTTTTTTTTCTGCTTACTTGTGGCATAAACGTTTGGGACATATTTCCAAAGAAAGAATGAAAGGATTAGCAAATAATGAAATCCTTCCAGATTTAGATTTTAATGATCTAACTATCTGTGTGGATTATATTAAAGGTAAACAATCAAAATGCACAAAGAAAGGAGCCACAATAAACACTAAGCTTCTTGAAATTATACACACAAATATTTGTGGATATTTTGATGTGAACTCTTTCAATAAGGAAAAATAATTTATATTACCTTCATAAGTGATTATTCACATTGTAGACATATCTATTTATTGTCTGATAAATATCAAGTGTTAAAAGCCTTAGGCCTTGTTTGGGAGACCTATTTTGGAGGGAATGGGAAGGAAAAGGAGGACTTAGGAGGGGATTCCCTTGTTTGGGAGTTTAGTTAAAGATGGGGGAGGGTTTTGGAGAATTTTTAAAACCCTCCAAAGCCCTCATCATATCATTTTTTGTTGTTCCCTCAAATGGGGTTTTTTGGGAGGAAAACAAGGTTAAATATATAATTACCCTTACTAATATTATTTAATTTCATTTATGCCATTGTGTTGTACATTATATAAAATGGTGTATCAGAAAGGCATAACTGAACATTGTTGAATATGGTTAGAAGTATGTTGAGTATTTCATCTTTACCTATTTTATTGTGAACTTATGCTTTAAAGACCACCATGTATTTATTGAATAGGTTTCCTAGTAAGGCAACTCTAAAGACTCCTTTTGAACTGTGGACATGAAGGAAACCTAGCTTAAGGCACCTGCATGTTTGGGGATGCCCAACGAAAATTAGAATTTATAACCCACAAGAAAAGAAATTGGATGTATGAACAATCAGTGGTTATTTGATTGGTTATCCAGAAAAATCAAAGGGTATAGATTTTATTGTCCAAACCATACTACAAGACTTCTTGAAACTGTGAATGCTAGGTTCATCTAGAATGATGAGATTAGTAGGAGTGAAACACCACATAAAGTGGAAATTGAAGAAGTGAGTGTCCATGTTCCATTTACTTGTGTCCTTAATAATGTTGTTCCTCAAGTTATGGAACCAATTAGTAATGATGGAGAGCAATAAAATAATCCCATTACTGAAAATGAAGTTGATGAAGCTATAGTAGAAGAATCACAAGAGATAAGATTAAGAAGGTCTCAAAGAGAAAGATGATATGTTATTCCTGATGATTAGTTGGTTTACCTACATTAGCTAGAATACGACATAGGAATTGAGAATGACCCAATTATGTTTTCACAAGCCATAGATAGTGATAATACTGATAAATGATTAAATGTCATGAAAGATGAGTTAAAATCTATGAAACAAAATGAGGTTTGGGACCTTGTTGAGTTACAAGAATATTGCAAAACAATTGATTGTAAGTGAGTTTTCAAAACCAAACGTGATTCTTATGGTAACTTAGAACGTTATAAGGTCAAACTTGTAGAAAAAGGCTATATTCAAAAAGATGACATTGACTGTAAAGAGACATTTTCACTAGTTTATAAGAAAGACTCACTTTAGATTATCATAGCAATGATGGCTCATTATGGTTGGAGTTACACCAAATAGATGTGAAAGCTACCTTTCTAAATAGGAATTTAATAGAAAAATGTCTATATGGATCAACCAATGTAATTCATAGAGAAAGGAAAAGAGCACATGGTGTGTAAACTTAAGAAATCAATATAAGCACTTAAACAAGCTTCATGGAAGTGGTATCTTAAGTTTAATGATACTATTTTATCCTTTGGGTCTAAGCAAAACATTGTTGATCGATGTATATACCTAAAGGTTAGTGGGAGTAAGTTTATCTTTTTGATTCTATATGTTGATGAAATTTTGCTTGCAACCAATGATCTTGTTTTTTAAATGAGACTAAGATGTTTCTCTCTAAATTTTTTGAAATGAAAGATATGGGTGAGGAAAGCTATGTGATTGGAATATAAATATTTCGTGATAGATCACAAGAACTTTTAGGCTTATCTCGGAAAGCATATGCTAACAAGCCTAAAAGGATACAATGTTTTTTTAGAGAGATTCAGAATGGATAAATGTTCAGCATCTCCCGTTCCAATTAAAAAAGGATACAAGTTTGGTATGACGCAATGTCCAAAGAATGATTTGGAATAGAAGCAAATGGAAGAAACTCTTTATGCATATATAGTTGGGAATTTATTATATGCTCAGACTTGTATGTGACCAGATATTAGTTTTACAGTTGGAATGTTAGAAGGATACTAGAGTAATTCTAGTATATAACATTTAAAAGCAGCAAAGAAAGGTATGAGATATTTGCAAGTACAAATGGCCGCATGCTTATTTACAGGGTATCAAATCATCTTGAAGTCATTGGATATTCAATTTCAGATTTTTGCGAGATGCATAAACATTCAGATATATATGTTTATTAACTGGAGGAATATCTCATGCAAGAGTGTGAAGCAGATTGTCATTGTTGCATCTACTATGGAAGTTGAATTTGTAGCATGCTTTGAGCCCATTGGTTATGTTATGTGGCTACAAAACTTTATTTCAAGACTTGGATTAGTCGACTGTATTGCCAAACCACTGAAAATTTATTGTGATAATTCCGTGGCAATCTACTTCTCTAAAAATGACATGTATTTCAAAGGTGCTAAACTTACAGAATTGAATTACTTTGTCAACAAAGAAGAAGTTCAAAAACTTAGAGTGTCAATTGAGCATATTAGCATTAACCTTATGATTGCATACCCTTTGACGAAAGGGTTACTGCCCAAATTATTTTATGGTTATGTTAAAAAATAGGGGCATTATGTTTGCTAATGAATGTTGAACATTATGTTATTAATAAAGTCTCAATGTTTGACACTCCAAGCTTATTAATATTTAAGTTTCTGATTCATATTTTATTTTCACTCTTATGAACACATGTGAGAATGGTAATGAATTTTCTTTCTAAATGACATTATTATATGATTTCCATTTAGTGTGTCATGTTATGAATAAGATTAATATAGTAGTACATGCAAGGGAATATATCAGATAAATGACATTATTAGTTCTTGTTCTTAATCATGACTTGTAATGTACTGAATATGAAAAACATATTCTAATTATGCACATTATGTTTGATGTTTATAAAATCATGGATTGTATTGTCATATGAGCCAAGTGGGACAATGTAAGAAATGCATCTTGTGACATGAAAGGATATATTATTTCCTTGTTTGAATGACATAACTCTTGAATGAGGAGTTATAAATGAAATAATAAGACTCATGGGAAAAAGTCTACATATCTCTGCTCAGAAAGACTTGGAACATTATCCCTATCTCTGCTCAGAAAGTTTGTCTCTATCAGCCATCCATAAAGGAAGACCATAGAAAGGAAGGGAAAGAGATAGAAGAGTTTCTCTTTGACGAAGAACAACACAACAGTTTGGAATATATGGGGGAAGAGATTAATATATATAGGTAATCTATAACCATTCTTACTATGTAAAAGTTATGAAATCTTAAGATCCATTTACGCATAGTTTTTATGATAAAGTTTACAACAAATCCATTCTAAAAAATGGAGGAGCAAACAATAGTTAAGGAAATATGGCCATCACAAGAAGAAGTGGCTAATGTTGGACGACCATATGGTAAAACCATTGCAAGTGCACCAAATAAAGATAAATTCCGTTTACAAACAGGAGTACACTTCAGATTTCTGGAAAAAGATAGATCAAACTATATGGAATACATGGGGGAAGAGATTCCTCAACCACACAACTATTTGGAGGAGGTGATTCCTCAATTGTATTCCTATCTATGGTACTTCATTCCTTGCTTCAATTGTGTTGAATCTCACTATGATTGTTCCATCTCCATTCACCAAAACATAAAATAACACATACAATAATATATTTTATTATTTAGTTTGGCAGCTAATCTATAATTCTCTAGATCTTAACATTGTTCCATCTAATGAACCAACAAATAATTTTATCATTAACATGTATATGTGTTAGGGCCCAAGTTACCACCGAAGGCCAAAACATATATATACATTTACTAGCTAGCAGTCAGACTATGTTATGGAGTAGTGCTGAATATATATCATATTTTGTAATAAAAATATTCCCTTATGTAAGATCTTACGAAATATATTGTAGAAATCATTTTATATTTTACCTTTTCCCCTTATATAAGGGGTTTTGTGATTATGAGAATGATATTGATAATGAATATTCGGTTAAATTTCAAAACTTAATTTCCTAAATTTTTATTTCCTTCTTAGTATGGATATCAATCTTCCTAACAGTATGTCAATCCACAAAAGTTTTGGAGTATCATATGGCCAACAACAATTTGGTCTATCTATCTGACTAACTTGGAACAATATTATCTTCAACTCAATTTAGACATCCATGCAGCAGGTGGTAGAGACTACAAATGTGAAGTCCTGACTTTGAATCATTGGAAATAGGGAATACGAGCAATATCGTATCTCAAGTGGGTTGCTAATCATCTTAGTTGTCTTCTAAATCTGTCTTAACCTCACCATCCCTTTAAACTCATCTCCTTGTATTCCTTTTTTCACTTTCTCAATTTTGTTTGTTTTTATAATATTTTGTACATTCAAGTACATCTTCAATAAAATTCTCTTTTCCCCACCAAAAATTAATAATATATCCAATTTATGGTCTTTATGGAATGCACTGGAAATTCTAACTGGGACAAAGAAGGCCTGTACGAACCTAATATCCTCATGTCAAAAATATAATTACAGTCACGCAGCACGTAATAAAGAGAAAATCTTGCAAGATTAGGTCAAGATATGTATCATTGCTTCTATTTGATGTATAATATAATATAGAGCATCGTGAGAAAATCAATAGGGTGTGGCGCATGAAAGTAGATGTGGCATTGGTCGTTAAAACGACGGCAAATTAAGTCCAACATGCATGGAACCATGTGCATGGTTCTTCATAATGGCTAAAGAAGTATCTCATTTACTGTTTCAAGTTAATCATACATTGACACGTAAATAAAAGAAAAATTTTAAAAACAAAAAATATTAAAAATAACATTTTGATTAACTTGTAATAGAAAATGAAACACAATTTGGGATATGTGATCTTTGTCCCTCCATCCATTCCTATTTATCTCTATTATAAAAAAATGTCTCACTTAAGAAATAGAATAAATATGTTGATTTCCAATAATTTAGTGTATGTTTTTAATATGTTGTTTATTTCTTTATGATTAGTTAATAGTTCATATTACTTACCTAAATAAAATAAAGGTTACTTTGAAATATAGTAAATCATGCTCTTTTAAACTTCTAACTAAGACAAAAATATAAAAATGAGCTTTGCAAATGGCATATAAAAAGAATATAGGGAGTAAGAATAACCAATAATGTCACGAATGAGCAAAAGAACGCAACAACTTTCATATGACATCCATCAGAGCTAATCAACCATTTTTCTGAATATAATCAATTAAATTCCACTAGCCGAAATAGAATCCATAAAGTAATCCGACCTTAAGGCATGTATGAATTATGGGGAAGAGATAAATTGGTGTGCATCCATCGATTCCATAAGTGACTTTCATATCCAAATAATATCGGTATGGAATCAACTGCCGTAGTTTTCTTAAAAATATCTTTTCATTTTAACATAATCCATATAATTTGTCTCATTGTTATCTTGAGAATGACTAAAACCAAACATATTTTCCCAATGTAGGTTGGCAAGGACGCGATTGTTCAGATTCTCCACAAAGCTGCCTCATTTTAGATAATTAAGGATGTGTGATCGTAAGCCTTCACCTTGAGGATACTCAACTATATGAAGTCCCTATTTGTGGCTACAATCGCATTAGCTAAACTTGTCATATAAGATGATTCACCATCTCTTGCCTCAACTTAAATGATGACCAGTTTAACCAATTGTCCGCATTTGAAGACCCGGTCATAACCAACCGCTCCTACTCTCTCATATGTTTCCTTTTTTCCGGATAAATTTGTATTTTCATGTACATAATTTTATAACCAATATATATTAGTACATTGATCATGCCAAATTCACATCTTACACTTCACTCTACTAATCATTTTCACCAAATATATACAACAAAAATAAGCCAACTAAACAGTAGTTAATATATTAGTGTGAGATATTTGACTCGCAATTAAAATATATGGAGGATGATATAATTGTAAGACTCAAACACTAAGAAGATATCCAAAGTTAACCCATTTGAGCATAGATATCATGGAAAGATATCATGGAAGGTAATTATAGTTTCATAACCTACAATATGTCAATACCCCGGGGATTATTATTTTTCAACCATCTTTCTTGGCATTTAATTATTCAAGAAAATGATACATTCTTTATCGTCACTCATGTGACGGAAGTATAAGATAATACAAAGAATGTTCCAAGCTAGAAATGCAAAAGGAAAAAACAAAAGCCCAATGAGAATCCTCAATCAATATATGAGGAAGATGTTAGGGAAATAAAAGGACAATTACTAAACTGACAAATAGGTGCAAAAATACAACATCGCTTGTCACAAACAAATATAAAAAGTAAGGGGTTGTCATATCCATAGGGACTTTCTAACTCAGCCTTTCAAGATCAAATTACTACTTGAAGCTGCTTTTCAAAAGGCTTTTCAATTGGTTCTTATTTTGGTTGAAAAGTTTTGACTAATAAGTGTTGGAATTCATATGTGGGATTGACTCACTATTCATAGAAGTAAATTGACAAACAATCAAATAATAAAACAAGTGCAATTTCACACAACAATTGACCTCAAATAAAGCCTCAACCTTAAACTCAAGATTAATGATTAAGATTATGTCTAGTAACCATGTAAATAAGTTGAGATTAATGCATGCCCTCAATCGTGTTAGCCGCAAATGTCTTGATCTATACTAAAACTTTAACAAATTAGCTCTATATAAAGTAAATAAATTGATAAAATTAAGATTTATGAACCATCAAGCATGCCTCTATGTCTAGCAACACAAACCATCAAGTTTGAGAGTTTTCAATGCAAATATGAGTCTATATCTAACAAACATATCAGCAAAGATATTCATTATGACAATTAAACATGCATCTACATCTAGGTTTATGCATAAATGATGAATTACTTGCTTTGAACTATCGAACCGAAATTTCTTCACAGACTTCTTTTCTTAACTCAGACTAAACATTTCGTTAAACACAAAGTAAGCCTTAAAATTGCATAACAATCATGTCATTTCATTCATAAATTGAATTACAAAATACATCAATGAATAATTAAACCATTCACAGCTAAGAAGCAATCTAATTAAGTATTTTCATACATAACCCGATAAGAAATGAAATTCGGAACTTGAGTTCATAGAGAAGTGTCAGCATCTCAATGAACATCAATAATCCTCACTATTCCTTCTTCCTAGTCATTACATAATCTTCCCAACAAGGAATTACTTAGCTACTCATGTTCACACAATGAAAGCAAGATAGGGTCAATACAGAACTCATGAGATGACAGAACCACTCACTAATGAGTATTAATTAACTCCTATAGTGCTCACACTTAGTTCCCACGATATACATGAGATAAACTCCCTAAAAACTCTGAAAATAAGTATTACAATTCAATATTCCAATGTATTTCTTCTTGGGGAGAGTTGAAAGTCCTTAAATAGTATTCAGATGTTGTTTTCGGCGCTCAGCACACCGCCTATGTGTTGGGTGCACCTCTAGAGTGACATTTCAGCGCACCAAATTGAGCTGGATGCACCTCCATGTGCTCAACACACCACCCATTGTGATGAGTGTTGGTATGTGCACGGAGCACATACTGAAAAATAGCAAATTGTTGATTTTCGCTGCTATTTGTGCTAAGTGCGCAGCGAGTTTTGATCATTTTGATGATTCGACCGTTCACATTAAAGTCCCGTCAGTTAGGAACGGTAAGTATCAGAGTGCAACTAAGAGGAGGGGTGAATTAGTTGTCTTAAAATAATGGCCGCTTTTTCTGCAAAATCAAAGTTAAAGTGCAGCGGAACAATATGCAGAAAATAATAGGAAATAAAATGAAAGAGATAAGGAGAAGAGAGTACACAAGGAGTTTTATACTGGTTCACCTTCTTGTCCACCGAAGGCTACGTCCAGTACTCTTGCCACACAAGAGATTTTCCACTAAGAATTATGAGTTGCAATTACAATATCTCACCCCAAGATCTCTATGTACCTTACACAGTCCCTAATTCTTATACCCTTGGAAAACACCTTTCCAAGTGA
>NC_032028.1:19004405-19029891 GCF_001865875.1 Lupinus angustifolius | reverse complement strand
CTGTTACACACTATTTTTGAAAAATGTTTTAAGTCTTTTAAAAGTGTCTCACATTTTCTAAAAAATAGTTTGAGCAATTATACTTGTATATACTTAAGAGTTTAGGATAGAAGTACTTACAAAGACTTAATCTAATATCTTGAAGCTTTATCTTCATTTGTCTTCATAAGTCATCTTCCTTTTCTTCTTTTTGGTGATGTTGGTGTCTTCATCAAAACCATGCCAAGGTCAGAAGCAAGATCTTCTTCACAGGAACAACATATCAAATTTCAGCCCGATCCAACGGTGAACGAATGAGCTATCGTGATTTTAATCCGACATGTCATGGCTAAAATCTTGTTTTTGTTCAACACTTGTCTTTTCGCCATAATTCCTCTGGATTAAGCCTACAAAACACTATATAGGCGAGACTTGGCAATTTAAATAAGTTTTAATCATGTATTAGTATAATTTCATTCATTTAAGTTGATTAAGTAGTTAAAATACCGTAAAAAGAGTGCATAAAATATAATCAATTTGGCACTTAACAACAATATCAATGACTTTAAAAGGAACTATTAAATGGAAGTATTTTTCACCTTAGTCTTAGGCAATTGTTATCACAATCGGAAAATCCATTTGATATTTTTATGTTATATTGGAAAACTGTTAATTTTGTTTTTAAACAAAGGTGACAAAGCACCCCTTATATAAGTCATTACAAGGAGAGCACTTAGAAATTTCTAAACCTATAATTAGGCCGACCTGCCCAATTTTTTGCAAATTCATTAGTGATGAAAGAAGGCATTACATTCCACCAAGTATTTGATCTAGATAAGCAGCCATAATTAGCCATTTGGTCCACACAAGCGTTACCTTCCCTGAAGATAAAAGATATTAAGAAATTCATAATGGAGTATAGAGACTTGCATATAGAGAATCTGATTTGAAGCTTCCAATGAGGAATGGATTTCCCTTTGAATATATCCACGACCACATTGGAGTCACACTCTAACAAAAGGTTATACCAACCCCTTGTGTGAGCTATTTCCACTACCAGAATTGCTGAGTGCAATTCCACAAAGAGAGCATTGTTAATATCCAAGTAGGTTGTGAAACCAGCAATAAACAGTCCGCAATGGTTTATGAAAATCCCACCACCCCCTGCACGATCGAGGGAGCCATGGGCAGAGCCATCCGTGTTGGCTTTAAGATAGCCCTGGAATGGAGCCTTCCAAATCACCTCTGAGATGTTAGGAGCTTTACTAAACTTAAGAGACACATTCAAGAGCCTTAGTATGGAAAATTTATGTAGAGAAGTGTGTGTCACTGATGTAGATAAAGAACTAGAAAGAGAAGATTCTCTCTTAATCTTAGCAATAGCTTGATGCATCGAAATTTTCCTATCTTCAAATCTTTTCTGGTTTTTGCAATACCAGATGGTGTTAGTGGTGTGAATGATGCACGCGTGGAACACATGGTTCAACAGAGGACTCCAATGATTCTTGGAGCTAGATAGAACCGAATTGATTGAGTTTAAGTCCAAGGAGATTGAGAAAGAGGAGTTTACCCAGGACCATAAATATTTTTCAAAATGACAGTGTAAGAACAAATGATTAGAGGATTCAGAGCTTCTACTGCAGAGATTGAAAATTGAAGGAAACTACATCCTCTTTTCTGCAGGTTCTCATCTGTAGGCATTCTATTATTTAATAGCCTCCATAAAATGAAAGACTTAGATGGAGGAACATAAGAAAACCATATTTTTTTGCGCCAAATAACATTAGGGACATGAATGCTAATATAGGAGAAAGTCGCCTTTAGGCTGAGGTTGCCATCATTAGTGCTCTGCCAAATTAACTTGTCCTTGCCAATAGAGATTATGGTTGATGCAATTTGCTTTGTAACTGTTGGATGGGTAGTGGCTAAGCACTGAGGAATAGTCCATTTTGGGTTATGGATGAAATCAGTTACCTTTGCCAATAGGGAAGAATTGATATCGGCAGGAATTTCCAAGATGTCCACTAGAGGCTCTCCAAGCCAATTGTCTTTCCAGAAATTGATATTTGACCCCTCACCAACTAACCATAATGAGTTACTAAGAACCATGTTCCATTTCTCTTTTATGTCAGGCCAAATAGAGGATTTGAAATACCTTGGGGGAATGGTTCTATTGCAGCCAAACCTCAGCCTATAAAATTGAGCCTATTCCTGACTAGAAGAGATCATATCCCAAGTTAGCTTCATTAAGGCATTTTTGTTGATCAAGTGAAGGGGTTTTATACCAAGGCCACCATCCGCCAATGAATTACAAACCTGACTCCAAGCCACTGTGACCAATTTCCTAACCTCAGTGTCACCTTCCCAAATGAAGTTTCTTATTTTCCTGCCTAATTGTTTGACAAGTTGGGAAGGCCATTTGTAAATATGGAAGCTATACACAAGCATGCTTTGAATCACAGACTTTACCAACTCCATCCTTCCCATAATAGAGAGATTAGAGACCTTCCAGTTGGCAAGCTTTGCAGTGATTTTGTCAGCAATTGGTTGAAGATGTAGTCTCTTAGGATTTCCTTTGAAGATTGGAACACCAAGATAGGCAAAAGGAAGAAATCCAATAGAGAATCCTAAGTAAGTGCTAAGATTAGCAATCTTTGTAGGAGAGGCATTAATAGTATAGAATTTGCACTTGCTAGCATTGATATTTTGTCTAGATGCTATAAAATCAGTGATGAGAGGCTTAAGAGCTAGGAGCTCTCTCTTGATTCCTTTGAGAAGATGAATATATCATCAGCATAAATAACATGGATAGGCGCTTTAGAAGAGCCAGGGCTAGTAATGGTACTGATTTTTTTATCATTAACAAGCTTCATAATTCCCCTGCTAAGAACATCTTTAGTAATGCAAAAAATAAAAGGAGATAAAGGGTTACCTTGCGTGACCCCGTACTACATTTGAAGAAGCCCACATTCTGACCATTAACACTAATTGACAATCTGACTGATTGAAGATTGCTTTAATCCAATTGCAGAGTTTAGTGCAGAAATCAAAAGCCTTCAGATATCTAAGATAAACCTCCAATCCATTGTTTCAAATGCCTTTTTTATATCCAGTTTGACAGCAAGATTGCCACCAAAGACTTTATGATCTAGCATATTAATAGCCTCTGAGACAATGCAGATGCACTCCTGAATTTTTCTGTCTTTAATAAATCCTCTTTGATGAGAGGAAATGATTCTAGGAGCTATGTTTGCAAGCCTATCAGCCAAGACCTTTGTAATAATCTTGAATTGGAAGTTGGCTAGAGCTATAGGTCTAAAATCCTCCACTTTATCAGCCTCTTGAGTTTTAGGAATAAGGAACACATTTTTGGAGTTTAAGTTGGGTAGGAGCCAACCCTGGTTAAACAATTGGCACACAGAGTTGCAGACATCACCTTCCACAATGTCCCAAAAAGCATGATAGAAACAACCCCCAAATCCATCAGGACCAGGAGCTCCCTCTCCATTCATTGAAAAAACAGCCTCTTTGATTTATGTATTGGAAAGCATAATAGTGAGCATTGAGTTATCATGATCAGAGACTATGTTAGGTATGACCTTATTGATTAATGCATTAGGAATAGAGTTATTTGAGGAGTCAAACAAGTTTTTGAAATTATCAAGCACATGATTGGCAATGTCATCTTGATTATCTAATCTTCTGTCCCTATCTTTTAGCATTGAAATAGACTTTGTTGTATGTCTGATTTTGACAACCTTGTGGAAAAAACTAGTATTCCTATCATCATTAACATGCCAATTCAATATAGACTTTTCCTTTCAGAATTCCTCTTCTATGATTAGAGCATGAAGTAATTCATTCCAAGCCTGATCTTCTTGGTCCAGCAAGTCGTGGTCAGGGTCAGAGATGTTAAGACATCTTTGAATTTCCTCAATAGTACTTTTAGCTTGCTGAACCCTTAAGTGAATATTGCCAAAAACTGTTATGTTCCAAGTTTTGAGTTTTTTTTTCAGGAGCTTCAGTTTGTGATTTAGGATGAACATAGGGCACCCTATAACCACTCTGCTCCAAGTATCACAAACTAGTGTTCTGCAATCCAAGTTTTTCAACCACATTTTGTGGAGTCTGGAAGGAATTGGTCTGCTGAAGCTGATGGAGCAAGAGGACATCAACAAGGGATAATGATCAGAAGCAGACCTAGACAATGTGCAACAAGAAACTTGGGTCCATGCATTTAACCAATCCTCATTACATAAGACCCTGACCAATCATTTTTTCAATAAGGGCATCACCTCTTCTTTTATTGGACCAAGTGAACTTGGCTCTTGTAGTTGGCAGATGTAAGAGGATAGAGGCATCAGAGAAGGTTTTAAAATCCTCACAGTGGGTTTTAAAGTCACCAATGCATCGTCAAGAGCCAGGGTTGGAGAGCATAAGGTCTTAGATCTCAAACCAAAGAACTCTTCTTTGCATGTAACTTGTATGAGCATAAATAGCACTAATGTGCAAGGAATGATTGTCTAGAGCAATTGAAATAGAGATATGCTGACTAGAATTAAGAAGAATTGTGGGGGATAAGTCAAAGTTGCATAAGCCCCACAAATTAGGAAGCTGATCTCCCCTCTCATTCACCACAAATAACTTCAAATTAAGGTCCCTCCAATAGGAGTTATTAATCATAGAAGAGGAAATCATTGGCTCATCCAAAGAAACTAGGTCAAGTTTGTTAGAAACACAGATTTTTTAAAACCAGCCTGATGTTTATATTGCCAAAACCTCTACAGTTCCAGAATAAGATCTTCATTGGGTGGTGTTGAGATAACCACCTCTGCGGGTGAAATGAGCCCTTTCCTAAGAATTCTTTTTCTTCATCCTCTTTTTGTGAGATTTGCTAAGGATCTCTATGAAATTTTCCAAAATTTATTCCTCCTCATATACCTCATCATCAACCCATAATCTCCCCAGAATCCTTATGTCATTTGCAGCCACCTGATTATTGAAGGATTCTGTTTCTTGGACTATGAAGTTGTCATTGTGTCCTGTCAAAGTGTCTAAGATTTCATTAGGTGTGTTACATGTTGTATCCAATAACTCCACTTGGTTGCGAACAACAGGTGCAACTGGTGTGAGTTCCACCTTTTCTATTCCCTCAACATTTGTGTCCTCATCAATGACCAAGTCCATGACCAAATCTTTGTTGGCAACAGTTTTGTGAGGCCTTTCTAGGATGAAAGTTTTTTTAACTGCAGGTTTTGGAGCAACCTCACTGACCTTCTTGATGGCTTTGCAACATTTTGCCAATGTGTGACCAATAGAGTGACATCCATTACAAAAACCCAAGAGATTTTCATACTCGATAGGAGCAAAAAAGGCGAAACCATCTCTCTCAACAAGGATCTGGTTTGGCAGATTTGATTTCAGATTGAGTTCCACCCAAACTTTTGCCAAGTGACCAAAAGATCTACTCATAGTTGCTTCATCCAAAGAGATTGGAGTACCTATACCCCCCGTTATTGAGAAGATTATTCTAGGGCTCCAATATTCCTGAGGGAGGTTGAGGATTCTGACCCAACATTGTGCATGAGATGATTTCTGGATTTTTGGATTGAAATCTGGTGTCCATAGAAAAACTCTTAGGAACCCTGGTTTTAAAGTCCATGCTTCTACAACGCAAACACTACGCATATCTTCCAATGAAGAAAATTTGAATTCATAGAAATCCTTACCTAGTGATATCATTGACCATTTTCTGATCTTGCACCATAAAGAAGTGAGTTTATCCTTTAGATCTGTAAATTTCAAAGGAAAGTCTCCCTTGGATAGGATGAGTCGACCATGAAAATGGTTCTTACATCTTTGTAGACTTTCCTGGTATTCCTCCTCAGGTATTTTGATAGCAATGTTGTCCCCCTTGATGCACGGTTGGGGCAGCTGAGAAACAGCAACATGGCAAGAATTCTTAAGGGCTTGCACAAAGATTTTGTTGGAGCTGGAAGAGCTTGTTTGGGTGGAGCTGGGAGAGCATTTAACTCACAAGCATAGCTCATAACACTGAGGAAACTCTATGGGACGAGTGGCACAATGTTGTTCATGGTGTATACAGATTCTCCGACAATGTTAGAGGTCAAGCCCTAACAGAGCTCATTTTAGCTCTTTTTAAAAATAGGATGAAGAGTAAAAGTTAAAGGTGAGTATGTGAGATCACGATTAAAGCTTTAAAATATCTTGTTAAGGAATTTTTCTATAAGATGCACATCATGTGAGAAAAGGCTAAACACATAATTTTTTTATAAAAGAACCTCACCTTTATTGCATAAGATTTAAATCTATTCTCTTTCACTATTTTCATAATCACCATTCCTGCACTCGCATCCCAAACAGGAATTAAATTCTATCATCATCACCTCACCAACACAACCTCAATCATGAATTAAATTCTATTATCATCATTGTATCACCACATATAGCTCAAGCGCTTGCCAAGTGGAAGCCTCTCAAACTGAAACCTTTTTAGATGATACCCATTCTTAGATTCTTCAGGCTAAGTCTAGCAAGACATATTGAATAGAAGTATAGTTCCTAGTATCTTATAGTCACTTTCATACATTAATGTCAACACCCAATTTTATTCGATACATACTTTTAAAACAAATGAAAAATATTAATATATATATATATAAATAATAAAAGTGAATCTCTTTGATAAAAAAAATATTCTATCTGACTTTATTCCATAAAAAATAATAATAAATGAAAGATATTGATGTTAAAAATGATTTGAGAAAGGAGATAATTTTGGCTTTCCCACTCATATAAGACGGTGTTTAAAAGGCTTAATGAATATTTATCGGCTCAATAGCGGCCAGGTACCATCTAAAAGTCAATTTTCCAATGTTATTAAAACCGGTTCGGATCGGCCGGTTCGACCGGAGAACCGGTCAACCAGTCCCATAACCGGTACGAAACAAGTGTTGTGCCGACTAAGCATCAAGACCGGTGTAAACTGGAGAAAAACCTGTAAACCGTGTCAAAACCGATGAACCGGCCGGAATTTGATTGAACCGGTCGGTTCATACATGTAATTTTAAAGAACCCCACATAGGCACATACCACATAGAATTAGAAACCCATTTTCTTCATTCACACGAACCTCAATTAGAAACCTCAATTTGAAGACAACGCAACTTTGACTCCTTGTGTTAAAGTTTTAGATATATAATATGTTTTGTAGACTGAGTTATGAACTTGCGTCATATGTTTCGAGTTTGTTAAGTAAGACAAGTACTTGTAGATTACTATTCGTATTTGTAATTTAGACTTTGGATTTATTAAAGTTGTTTGTTTATGAGAATTCTTACTTTGACTATAAATATGGATTATAAATTTGAGTATCTACATATTAGATAATTTTTGTTATAGGTTTACACACATATATATATAAGCATGTATGTCCGGTTTAACCGGTTTAAACTCATGCGGTTTAATTACTGAACCACTGGTTGAACCACTAAACCAGTACCCTCACCGGTTTGATGACCAGTCCGGTTTTAATAACATTGCAATTTTCACTCCCAATTTTCAGTTTTATTTTAAAATAAAAAATATTTAATAAACACTTAATTGACTCAATGGTTGTGTTTTACCATTTGAAATTATTTTCACATCACCAATTTTTCGTTCTCTTTTCAAAATTAAAAATAAAAAGGTTTTTATGTGGCTCAACGTGCACTTATTAGCATAATAATGAAGAGATTCCTTTTCAAATAAAATAAGTGTAAAATATTCAAATTCAATCAAATCTTTGTAGACTCACCAATGAGGGATTCCTTCTAAAAAAAAGTTGTGGAAGGTCCCCTTATAAATAGAAGGGATAAATAATACTTTAGAACACACACATAAGTTAAGCCACGCAAACACAAGGAAACACAAAAAATGCTATAGAGAAACACAAGAGAATCCCAATTGGTTTGCTCAAAATTTGTACGAACCCTCTCTTCCTTTATTTAGCATTTTCATAGTGCCCATTGAAATGGATGACTAAGTTAAAAAAAATCAAATGCAAAATTTAAAAAAGTAGGGAAAAGATAGAACACTAATATATCCTGATTCACCTTTTATCCACCAAAGACTATATACAATTCTCTTGCAAAACACAAGAGATTTTCAGTATATGATGAATGTCAATATTTATAAATCTAAATCTAAGACTTTGTCTCATACTAGCACTTATCAACCTCACTAATTTAGAAGTACACCATTTCTAAATTATCATTATTTCCCTTCACCAGACCCTATGGTGAATTTACATAAAATTGATATATGAAGAACTTGTGTGTAGGGCTAATGATTGCTATGAATTTATAATGCTTAAGCTTTCAATCCTTGTATGTAAATTACCCAAAGTAATACATAAGTTCTATGTGTTTTCTATATGAAAATCAAGTGTAGAAACTTTGCATGAAAACATTGTATAGAAAGTTATAGTGAATGATTGATTTTGAACCTAAATTCAAATGGTCATTAAATAGGCTTTCAACCAGTCAACATACACATTACAAGAGGTATAAGACGATTGGAGAGGGATTGATTCATTTCAGAAGCAGTTGTTTCAATTTGAATCAGAAAACTGTAATAACAACCATGAGTAATCGATTGCTTACCTAGTGTAATCAGTTACCAAAAGCTTATGCGTAATCAAGTAATCAGCTGCTCGATTGAGTAATCGACTACTCTAAGTTATTTTTTAATGGTAACCTCTTACTCTGCTCGGGTAACCAGTTATTCTATCACATTAAGTTATTACTCAATTTGAGTACATTTTGTTACTCATCTTTTTGAAAATTTGTTCTTAATCTTTTTGAAATTATATTCAAATCAAGTTAATTTTTCCAAAAAAGCTTTCGTAAGAACATTCGACTATTACTTTAAGTAAATGGGCTTTAGGATAGAAGTACCTAACTTAGAAAGCTAACCATCTTGTTCACTTGATGATCATACTTCTAAGTATTAAAGGCTTTCAATCATTTTTCTTCTTTTTATTCATGTTGATGTCTTCGCCAAAACCTATCCAAGGCCATGAGTAAGATCTTCCTCACAGAACTACGACCTACGTCTTTGGTGTTTTCCAAGGTTCCAGCACTTCCCCGACTTGTATTCCTAGAGTATTGTTTTCCCAAGTTCCGAAATTTCCTTGTCTTGTGTTCTTGATTTTTATTTTATTTTCCCAAATTTTGTTAGTACCCAACTTGCACATTTGATGTTTTTTTTTGTTTTCTATTCCAGCATGCATTCCTAGAATATTGTTTTCCCTAGTTCTTAAAGTATCTTCATCGCACTATCAGTTTCATTTATTTTCCAGAATTATGATAATACACAACCCACATCTTCAATGTTTTTATTTTCATAGGATCTTGTAGTACCCCAACCTGTGTTCCTAATCTTGTATTTCCCATGTCTGAGCTGTACCCCGACTTGTGTTCTTAGAGTATTGGTTTCCCAAGTTCTAGATGTAGCTCCGACCTGTACTCTTGGTTTTATTTATTTTCACGAATTTCGATAGTACCTATTGTTAACCAAAAAATGATCTATAAATAACCAAACAGTATCACAAATAAGTATAGATAAAAAGGTTGTCGAATCCACAAGGACTTGCTTGATACTAGCTTTAAACTAAAAAATTATTATTTTAAGTTATTTTTCATATGGTTTTTTGTTTAATGATACAAATATAATGCAAGATTGTAATACGATGATAAAAGGAGCTGAAATTAAACTTCACACTTATTATCCATACACACAATATTCTTAACGTGAATTCATTCAGTAATGATTATTCCATGCAATGACTTCAAAATTACTAAAAGCTAACGTCTTAGTCAATTTTTCAACTTATGTAACAAAGCTCTATGTCTAGCAACTTTACTCATAAGTTTACAATATATAACCCACATAACATGCCTTAATGTTTAGTATTCTATGCATTCAAAGTTGAGTTAAATGCAACACCTCAATTGTGTTAGCCACCAATGTCTTGGTCTATACTAACACTTCATTAATCTACCTTTATGTCTATTATTCTAGGTTAACAAAATTAAGTTAAATGAACCATCAAGGATACATCTATGTCTATTAGTTTATGCCATCTAGTTTGAGAGTTATAAAATTATTAGATTAGTTCTACGTCTAGATACTAACAAGTAAAATGCATGAGATGACAAATAATATAAGTGTATGTCTAGAAATGTATCACTTGTTGAGTTATGTAAGTTAAAAATTATGGAAGTAAGAGACTAAGCATTCTCAATGTTGCACGAGCTTTACGGTTCCAAGGTAATTTGCTTATTGATTTTTTGGGAGAGTGTGTATTGACAGTAGACTATTTGATCAATCTTACATTAAGCACAATTTTAAAAGGTAAAACACCATATATGGAGTGTTATTTGGACAAGAACCCTCCTACAATCACTTACGTGTGTTTGGTTCTCTATGCTTCGCTCACAACCAACACACCAATGGAGACAAATTTGCAAGTCGAAGTCGTAGATGTGCCTTTGTGGGATACCCTTATGGGCAGCCGGGTTAGAGAGTGTGATCTAGAGACTCATGAATTCTTTGTTTCACAAGATGTGCAGTTCTTTGAAAACCAATTTCCATATCAGTGTTCCGAAAATAAGAAAGAAATCTCTCATTCTTTGTCTATTGATGATGTGGTGGACAATGACCTTAATGACATGCAAGCACCAACTGACATTGCTCTCGACAAGGGGGGTATAAGTATTGTAGCAACCACAAGTGAAGCTTCCAAAAATAAAGACTCTGAACATTGACCTACGAACAGTCCCATGGCTGACATATCAGATGTCGGTTTTGTGATTCCAAACACCATAATGCCTAATAATCCTAATGAAAATCCATTACTTGGACACGGACATCGTGTAAAACAACCATCAACGATACTTCAAGGGTATATAACAAACACAATGCAGAAGTTGTATCATTTCCCTAGTTCATCATCTCCATCCTATCTTTCAGGTAGTCCCTATCCTATTGCTCACTACGTATATTGCAACAAACTTTCTTTGCCACACAGACACTTCCTTGCAGCAATCATTGTAGAAAATGAACCTTTGTATTTTCATGAGGCAGTAAAAGATGCTAGATGGAGACATGCCATATAGGATGAGATTAATGCTCTAGAACGAAATGATACATGGAGCACACAACAATTGCCTCATGGAAAGAAAACTCTTGGATACAAATGGATCTATTGCATCAATATAATTCTGAAGGCGCCATTGAGCACTTTAAAGCTCGTTTAGTTGTTATGGGAAATCATCAACATGAAGGCATACATTACACTAAGACTTTTGCTCTTGTCGCCAAGATGGTGACTGTGTGCATTATTCTTGTCGTAGTTGCGGCCAAATCCTAGGAGCTCCATCAAATAGATGTCCATAATGTTTTTCTCCATGGTGATCTCCATGATGAGTTTTTCATTTGCATGCCTCTTGGGTTTTCAGTTACATCATCAAACATGGTGTGCAAACTGCAAAAATCATTGTATGGATTGAAGCATGCTCTGCGTTGTTGGTTTACCCAGTTGTCTCAGGCTCTTGTTGCCTATGGCTTTCAACAATCATGCCTGGATTATTTGCTCTTCACTTTGTATCAAGGACAAGTTCATCTTAGCATTCTAGTTTATGTTGACGATCTAATTACTGTCGGCAATAATTCTATAACCATCATAAGATTTAAAACCTATCTCAACAAATGCTTCCATATGAAAGAGTTTGGAATATTAAAATATTTTCTAGGAATTGAGGTTGCTCATAGTCCTACAAGCATTTTTCTTTGTCAGCGTAAATTAGATATTATTTCTGAGGCTAGTCTTCTTGGTGCCAAACCTACAGGTACTCCATTAGAGCAAAATCACCATTTGTCATCGGTTGATGGATCTCTTTATGACAACCCGGAGCGTTGTCGTCATTTGGTTGGGCGCTTGATCTATCTTTGTTTCACATGCCCATAGTTTTCATTTAGTATGCATACCTTATCTCAGTTTATGCAGGAGCCTCGTACAATGCATTAGGACACTACCCTTCGTGTGGTATGATTTCTCAAAGGTAATACAAGACATGGCATCTTGCTTTCAAACCACTATAATCTCCATCTTCATGGGTGGTGCGATTCTGACTAGGCTGGTTGCCCTCTCACCCGTCAATCCGGGACTGGTTGGCTTGTCCAACTAGACCAATCTCCTATTTCTTGGAAGACAAAGAAATAAAACACTGTCTCTCGCTCCTCAACTGAAGTTGAGTATCGTTCCATGGCCACAACTACTTGTGAACTCAAATGGTTAAAATGAATTCTTTCTGATCTTGACATTGGTCATCCCTAACCTATGATCCTTAACTATGATAGTCAGGTGACATTACATATCGCCAAAATCCAGTGTTTCATGAACGCACCAAACACATTGAATTCGATTGTTAGTTTGTTCGTAATGAGGTCCTAAATCACAATACTCTTCCAACCCATGTCTCTACTACTGCTCAACTCGCAAATATCTTCAACAAAGCTTTGGGAAAACCACAGTTTGAATCCTTTCTGGGCAAGTTGGGCATTATGAATCTCCATGCTCCCACTTGGGGGGGGATATGTAAACATATTTGTTTAGATTGATTAGTTTGTTATTATCCTAACAACAAATCCGAGGGTCATATATAAATAGATTTGTTTAGATTTTAGGAACAATTTTTGTGTATATAAACAATAAAATATTGAGGAATAAAACATCTGAATTCATTCCTTTACATTAAGTAATAAGCAAATACAAGAACTCAAATATAATCAAAACTTCTTAAATTAATATAGAATCAGTGTGTATACATCAAACTTGTGTTATATTCAATGCCAAACAAGGTTTTAGCTTCTCATGTTCATAAGGTGTAAGTATAATATGGATAAAACACAACTTATGGGGTGGTAGAACCACACACAAATGAGCATAGATTAACTCCTCTAATACTTACACCTTGATCTCATGACTCAAGTTGGAAGTCTTTAAATATTTTATGTATGTTGGCTTATGCACTTAGCGCATCGCATATGTGTTGAGCACAAATCTTCATATAGTCAGGCACAATCTTTCAACGCACCAGCCTGCATTGGGTGTAATCCCTACGCGGAGCAACCACCCATTGCACTAAGCACAATGACATGTGCTTAACGTAAAAGATATAGAGGATAATTGGTTTAATTCTTTGGCTCATGCACTCAGTTCATATGTTGCATTGAGTGTGAGTTTCAGATGATGTCTGATCCACTCAACGTGATCCTAGCCTTGAGTTTGGTCGAGTTTTATCTGAAAACATAACTTTTTTCCGATCATGCTTACAGATTAAGCCTACAGAGTGAATGTTAGGGATGGTAAAAAAATCTGACCGGTGGGTACCCATAGAAAACTCGCAATGAGTATCCGCAATAATAGCTTATGGGTGGGAACGAGTTTTATGATACCTTCCCTGTGGATAACCGCAAATTTATAAATTTATTTTTTAATTAAATTTTTATATATATTATAGTTTTTATTATTATTTTAAGATTACATATCATGCTTTATTATTATTTCATAATAAATTACACATATTTCACTATGATCATAAATTTATCATATAAATATCATATTATTCATGAAATAGTTATTTTTATATATGGATTATTACAAAGTATATTAATATATAATTAAAATTGAAAACTCGTTGGGGGCCCACTATCCGTGGGTACCCACAAATATTGTATGTTTGGGAATAGGAAAACAATACCCGCACCCGCCTGTGCCTGTTTCCATCCTTAGTGAGTGTATATTATTTGATCCATTCGGCACTTAATACTTGTCCTACGTCTTCGGCATTTTTCTTATTTATTTTCCTGAGTTATGGTAGTACCCCGACCTACATTCTCAGCCATTTTAGCTTCCTCAATGATGAATTCAAAGTTTGATCTGGTAAGTTCTCTACACCTTGATAAAATTAATGTTCATTTCTTTACTAGGTACTTACTAAGATTATTGTAAAACTATATTTATTTGTTATCGGATAAGCATTAAGTAAAGAGAGACACTTGTGAATACACAAGTTTGTCTAGCCTCTACTTTTAAAACAAAAAATAAATAATAACAAATATTATATATACATACATATAATAAATGTGGAGGACTTTGATAAAAATGTTTTCAATCATATTTGATTACATAAAAACAATAAATGAAATATTTTGATTTGAGAAAGTAGATAATTTTAGATTTCCAAGAAATATAAAAAATGAAGTTTAAATGACTCAATGAGCACTTGATGCCTCAATAATGACTAAATAACATCTTAAATCAATTTACTATCCCAGAAAATGAGGTTTAAATGATTTAATGAGGACTTATTGGCTCAACAATAGCTAGATACCATCTTAAATCAATTTACTCTCCCAATTGTCATTTTCTTTTTTAAAAAGAAAAGGTTTTGACTTGCTTAGCGATACCTATTAGCTTAATGATATAGAAATTTTATTTTTAAAATACATGTGTGATTTCCCTATGATTTTCATTTTTTAAATAAAAATAATAATTAGTTTAGTTGCTCATTGGTGGACTCATTAGTGGGGACTAGGGTTATATCAATTTAAAAAAATATTGTTCCAAATTTTGAATTCAATCAAGTCGATTCATTAATACGAGGACTCGCTCTCAAGGAAAAATGTGTTCAAGGTCCCATATCAATAGAAGGGAGAAACAACATATTACACATACATGGAAATTGAGACACAAAAACATAGAGAAGAACAAAGAACGATTTAATTTATCTATCCTCATTTCTAATGTAACATGCAAGACACACTTTCTTTTCATCATCTTTTTTATTTATTTTAATTTTATTTTTTAATAATAATTATTTTATTTTATTATTATATAATTAAAGAATTTTTATTTGGTTAATTTTTATTTTTAAAAAATAATAATAAATATTTTATTCAAATAAATAAATTGTGGGTCATTTGTCAAATTTTCTTATAAATGAAAATAAGTAGTCCTTTTATTTAATATATAATTGGCGTACAATTAAGCAAATATTAATCTTCTCAATTAAACAACAAATTATAATAACGATTATTCAGATAGTAGTAATTGAAATCATATTAGCCACCTTTCTAAGTTAAGATGTAGTGTCGGACATAGGGGTTGTACTTCACTCTCTTAAAGTATATGAGAAAATAATGAAAATCGTTAACCATTTATTAAACCTTATAATATAAAAAATATTTAATGATTGAAAAGCGAACAAAATCATAATCGTGCTTTCACTCTCCTTAACAGCGCATTGTTGTATTGTTCATAAATATTATCAATAACATAAATATACAACAACGTTACTTACTACGAGCGTTGTTGTATTAATCATATACAACAACGCTCTATATAATGTGTGTTGTTGTATTGTATACATACAACAATAATACCTACAATGAGTGTTGTTGTATTGTATACATACAACAACGCTTGCCAGATATTCCCGAAGCATGTGTTGTTGATTTACACACATTAATACATGCATATACATTTATTAGCAGCACATACATTCTCAATAGCACAAAGACATTAATATCAGCCAGAAGTTTGTATTATTAACATCAATATAATACAAATTGCAAATAAAGAATATTATGTCAATTATGATTTGGCAGAGTAAATAAAATTACAAACCAATAAAATTAGTACAATATATGCAAATTACAAACAAACAAAATTATGGTATAATTATACAAAGATATGCATCTACTTTTTCCTTTTCTTTGACTGTTTTTGGCTTGTAATATCATTGTTTGGAGGAACATATTGATTTATCTAAATCCTTTCGTCGTGATCATCTCTTGTATATAAAACATCATTCGTAGTTGGTCTGCTCTCACGCGACTGTGATGTCCCAAAAGAAGGATCATCTTCATCATCAATATCTTCATATTTTTGGTCATCAATATTATTGACGATTATTTTCTTTGTTAAAAGAACAATGAGTCATTTTATATCAGCTGGGTCACAAACATAGATTACTTATTTAGCCTGTGATGCTAGAATAAATGACTCATCTTTATAACATAGCCTATTAAGATCCACCTCCATAAACCCTAACTCATCAACTCGAAAGCCATTGTTGTTATCATCCCAAATACAACAAAAAATCGACAACCGAAATATTGTGTAATCCAATTCCTATATTCGTTCAATTACCCCAAAGTATGATATATTCATATATATTGGGTTTCTATCTTTTGCATTTGACATATGTAAAGTTCGAGCAACAAGAGTCACCCCATTATTTTGCATTTTACTTTGATCATCTTATTTTTTTCGTATAAAATGTGAACTCGTTAACTAGGTAACCAATATAGTATAAGACATGAATACTTGAACTATTGGCTAACCATTTCGATCTTTCGACTTGTCAACAATGTGATTTTTAGCCACTTTATGAAATACTGATGATGCTCTTTGGAAATACAATTTTCATTCTTACTTGGGTTAGAATTCATAAGCATCTCCTTGTGTCTTTCAACATAGAGCTCAACCTCGTCGGTATTATGTAAAACATACAAGTGTGATTCTAAAAATTAGCCAAAATCCTCTATTTGGGCATAAAAATGTTTCATTGATTCCAAAAACCTAAAATTATTGTAACACCTAAAAATAAGTAAAAAAATCTTTTAAATCTTATAAAATCGCAAAAATATATTTTACGCTCCATTTTTATTTTTAAATTAATTGGAAAACGAAAATTAAAGGATTTTGGGATATAATTTTTTCAAATTGGAATCCTTCCATAATTAGAATGATAACTTGATAAGTGATCATTAATTCACTTAAAATTCCTTTTTAGGAGGCAAAAATCATTTGATTATCCTTAACTTATTCTAATTGTATTTTAAAATGCAACCCAATTGATATTAAATTTATTTGATTTGATTTGCTTATTTTCATATTGTCACCTTAATTTATTTCCTGACAAGTTTTTTATAAAATCAATTCTCTAACTATTTCAATTTTTAATTAAAGTGATTTGTACAACATAATAAAATTGATATGAAATTGTTTTGCATATTTTCAGAACACAATCTTTAACTTATTTGTTGATCAAATTTTGATGATAGTCAATCTCCAAAGATTCAACTTTATCATAAAATGTTTTTTTTTTGTCAAAAGTTAAGGTTTGAAGAAGTATGTTTTTTTTTTCTGACAAAATTAGGTATTTGTAGTTAAAAACAACATGAAAGGAAGATTAATGTCTGAGCGCTACCGAGGTTGAGAAATTAAATTAAGTAAATGGACAAAAATAGAAATTGTGGCATAAATATTAGAAATAAATAAATAAATTGTCTAATTGTCTCTTTTGTGTGCCTTATTCTGTTAGTATAACAATCAACTTCTCTATATCGATCTCACCTTTATATATAACCAATAACTTTTTTTTTTCTCTAAGCCAGGAATGGATATGTCATTCTCTACCAATGTCAAAACTACCAATGCCCTTGAGTCTACCCTTCTAGCCTGTATTTTTTTGTGACTTGGATATATAATTTTACTCCATTTGCCCATTTTGTCCAGCATGGTTGCTTGTAGACTTTTCTATCAAGCAACATATATGAGAGTTTAATTTGTTTTCTCTTTTCAACTTCTGTGTTGAATTTCTTATTTATTCAATTTCATATTACATATGATTTTTTTACTATTTTTATTATTCATCAATGCTCACGAACGGCCCACCCGTTTAAAAACGAGCATAAGAATTTTTCCATTAGTTCATTTTCACTTTTAATTTGAGAGAATTTTGTGATTGTTTCCTAAATGGGTCGAGCAACACATTTTGCTAGTTCTAGCTCTAATCCATGAGTGTTAACCATCCACTTTTAGGAGTATAAAAATTAACTATAGTGTCACAAACATGTATAGAGTTAAGGGGTTTATCGTATCCACGTGAACTTGCTAAATTTAGTCTTTCAACAATTAAATCGTTATTCTAAGTTGGTTTTCAAATGGGTTTCAATATTGTGACATGATATAGTTCAAATGTAATAAGATAATAAAAGGAGTTGGAATTGAATTTCATACTTACTATCCATATACGCATGATTTAGTACACAAATTCAATTAGTGGAGATCACTCCACACATATGACCTCAAGATTACTAAAAGTTAATGTCCTAGTCAGTTAACAACTTATGTAGTAAAGCCCTATGTCTAGCAAATTTAAGTCATAAGATTAGGAAATATGACTTGCAAATTATGCCTCTATGTCTAGTAATTCATGTATGCAAGTTGAGTTCAAAATGCAACATAACACCTCAAATGTGCTAGTCGCCAATGTTTTGGTCTATACTAATACTTTACTAAAGATAGCTCTATGTCTAGCAACTATAATAATAAAATTATGTTTTATGAACCTTCAAGCATACATCTATGTCTAGTAGTCTACGTCATTCAACCTGAGAGTTATAAAATTACAAAATTAGTTTTACATCTAGGTACTAATAAGTACTATGCATAAGATGACAAGTTGATACAAGTCTATGCCTAGAAAATATATCATTTGTTGAGTTATGCATGTTCAAAATTATAAAAGTATGATATTACACATTCTATTCTAAATTCATGTCATAAGATGATCAAAATTAAAGCAAGCAGTATGCACATACAAGAACTCAAATATAATCAAAACATAATGAACTTCATATAAATAAATTGGTGTATATACATCAATCTTTTATTACATTTAATCCCAACAAGGGAGTAATTAACTACTCATGTTCACACAATGCAAGGAAGATAGGGTCATTACATGTTGAAAGAGTTATAGTTCCTTGCTTTATTGAAGTGCAAGTTTCTGATTTCTTTATTTAACGGCAGGTCGATTCTTTGCTTGCCATCTCGGCTTTGTTGGAATAAATTTCAATGCTGGTATAATGGTTTCAAGAATGTTCCTTTAATCAAAAACTTATCTCTATTGAATTATTAAAAATTTCATACCATCTCAGCTGTGTTGGAGTAAATTCCAACGCCGATTTACTAGTATGAATTTAGAAAATTAACACAAGTGATAATGAGTGATATTTATTTTCGTTTTCCTTTATTAACCGAACTACTTCCTTATGGAAGGTTAGTAAAGAATAAATAAATAAAACAATAAATAAATGTTAGTTGCGGAATTTAAATGATAGAAAATAAATGTTAGTTGCGACAAATGAATGACATGAAGTAAAAGTTAGTAGTTAGATCACTCATTATGAATGTGTACTTTTCCTTTTCACAAAGATACAATTTATGTATTAAATTGCACTTTGATTCAAGGTTTCTTTCTTTGTTAACAAATAAAATTTATAAGTTAACACTTTACTATTTTACATTTGCATCTCTTTGAAGATTCAATTGTAGTATAGTATAGGGTTATGTCGAACCACAATGAATTGCCTAATTGAAATGTACTCATACTTTGTATATTTTATCAAAAGTAAGAAAGTATCATATAAAGTTGTTTTTGTGATTTTTATGAACTAAGAAATATGAAAAAGTAAAGAACTAACTATTTACAAATTCAAGAAGGGAAAATTGATTTGAAAGATAGAATTATTTCTTGACTCAAATGATTTTGAAAACATCAGAAGTTATGTATTATACTTTCGGTTAATTCCACACATCATTTCTAAATCCTTCATCTAGTGTCCTAGTACGATAAGATGATTTTAAAACCTTATGTAATACACTAAACAATAGTTAATTATCACTCATCGGAGTAGGTCGTCACACCCTATTTCAGGCTTCATTAGCATCATTTAGCCTTGAACATAAGTTGCTTAAAATAGATGCTTGATGTGGCAAGTAAGTGAACTAAGGTGTAGGTTATACTTTTTAGTTCACTTGTTAACACTTTAAGAAGAAGAATTTTTAGATCTTTAAATCAAGTTTTAGGTGATCAAGCTAAAACCACATTAAAAACTTCTTAAAGAATCAAAACTTAACCAAAAAGTAATAACTTGAATGTATTGAAATCAAAATATGATACAAAAGAAGAGAAGAAATAACATTACACCATAATCCAAGTCAATATGTAGGAGCATGAGCCTTCTATCCAAAGATGAGATGCTTTTGATTCCAAATGAGGTTACAAAATCATGTTTTTGCACGTCATTTGCCAACTCCATTACCTTTTAATTTCTATGAACAAAAGCCTAAAAAAGCCTAAGAACACTCTAAAATGAGAGAACCGAAATGGGAAGAAGAAGAAGAATTTATAATGGATGTACACTCTAAAGTGAAAGAATGAGTCTGCCTTTTATAGGCAAAGTGCAGACCGCTTAGCCCCTCTTTCTGGCTACTTAGCTCCTTGTCTAGCATACCCAAGCTGGTGAGTCAGCAGCTTATCCCATGTTGGTTAGCTAGCCTGGACAGCCTATTATGGAATAGGCTACATGCATGGTGGCACCTCCTACTTGCTTGTCTTGCATGAGGTCATAAACTTGGTCCAGAAGTTAGCTTTAGCTGGTTGCTTGGCTTGTGATATCATTCATGACATAGCCATTCATCTAGGCCAGGCGACCATTTTTTCTGGTGGGCCAGGCGCTTAGCTCACCTGGTGCCATGCTCAACTGCCTGCTTGAGCAGCCTGCCTGATCTGGCCTGGTGCTTGGTGCTTGGCTGGACAACTTTATGAGCAGCTCTTCTTTGACTTTAATTTCTTCCAACCAAGACCAAGTTGCTTAGTCATTCTTATGTTTAAGCACACATGTGTCATGTACTTTGGCTTGATTTCTTCAAGGTGAAGCAAACTTTCTTTCTTCAAGCCTAAGCATTTTTGTTCCATTTTCCTACGAAACTAAAAGAAAACTTGGACAAGAGGTGATCAAAAATTCTATTATTCAAACACACAAAATTTATCTACGAAGTGTTGAATTAAACTGGTTTTCACATTTTTGCATAAGATAAGTGCCATTAAAAGTGTATGAAAATTAGGTATTTTTGGCACTTATCAATGCACAACTCATGGGTAGTAGAACCACTCACAAATGAGCATAGGTTAACTCCTATAGAGCTTACACTTAGTTCCCAAGATCTAAGTGAGCTAAACTCCGTAAAAAATCCGAAAAAAGTATTACAAATAAATAATACAAAGTGTCTCTCTCTTGACTTGAGTGGGAAGTCCTTAAATAGTATTCATATGTTATCTTTGGCGCACCACCTATGCGCTAGGCGCACCTCCAGTTGTCTATGCGTGACTTTGTAGCCCACAAGCTTGCATTGGGCACACCTCTGTGCGCTGAGCGCGTACGAAACAATGGCTTAATGCTGAATTTTGCTCCTATTTTCGCTCAACATGGAAAAATGCGCTTAACGCATCGAATATTCTATATATCACCTATCTAACCGTTCACAATGAAGGTCCATCAGTTAAAAACAACATAACCAAAATTCAGCTTGATCCAATAGCGAACGAATGTTTTATCGCAATTTTACTCAAATTACTCGTGGTTGAATTTTTGCTTTTGTCCGGAACTTATCTTTTTGCAATTATTCATCTGGAGTAAGCATACCAAACACTTCATATGTGAGACTTGGGCATTTAAATAATTTTTAATCATGTATTAATCCAATATCATTCCTTTGAGTTGATTAAGTAGTTAATTTTTTGCTGCACGACCTCTTAGAGTCGCCACTACATTTATTCAATAAAAAATGTAGAAAAATATGTTGGCCCAATCACATTGAGCCTTGGACTTTGATATCCAAGTTTGGGAGTCCATTACGAATCGGGGAAAGTATTAACACCACGTTCGCCCGTCATTAAACGGTACCCTAACTAATTTGTATGAATTAAATACCCTTGATTTGTTAAAATTAAATTGTTAAAACAAAATATTATTTTTTTGCTTTTGTGTCTGACAAGAATTAATCTTGCTCATATGTATCCCTATATGTATTCGGGAATCAAGACTATGTAGTTCTGTTTAAAAAAATGTTTGCCTTGATTGGTTTGATGTGATTAAAATAGTAGAAATTATTTAAATTCATTGAAGAAGGATCAATAGGCGAAGAGTTGACATTGGTCTTTACCCCCTTTCCGCTTCGATAAATAACATAGACAATACTAACGACTACAACCGCTTATTGGTTCGGAGGAAAAGAAAGACATAACACAAGTCATAACCTCGTTATCGAATCCCTTTTAAAACATTTTTTATCTTTATTGCTAAATTTTTGTTATTAAGTTAAGATAGGAAGATATATATAGCAGTACCAAATTCATTTATCACCGATTATATCTCATTAATGGTGGTAATCATTTTATTTCCAAAATCAATACTTACAGTCATCAATTATTCTTTTCTTATATTATTATTTATTTTAAAAGAGTTCCGACATTGACATATAACAAACCTATTAATTAAGAGTTACATACAATTTTTTTTAACTATATCCTTTTATTTTGAAACAAAACAAGTTGCACCACACACAAATGTCACAAAGAATCCTTTTTACTATTGTATCATTACTTTAACATTTACCTATTTTTATTAATCTAATTAGACATGATCTTATGGCCTGTTATTAATATCAATCCTTATATTTGTCTTTTACTAATTTAATTATTGATTTTTATTGTCCAATGTTTAGTTATAAATAAAAGTTGATTAGTGTAAAAAAGGGTGACAAACAATCAAGAGCATTTTAGTTTTTATATCTATAATTGAAACAAAGATGAACATGAATTGTTATATATTTATTAATTACTATCATTAAAACACGTTCATCATTTATCTTTTTTAATGTTAATGGTTACAATTATTATTTTGACATTATAATTGTTACTTGAATCAAATTGTCATCATTTAAATGAATATTATAAGGTAAATCAAATGCAAAGTAAGAACTTCATACCTATAGGGTAATGAATAGAACCATATAAATGGATTTTTCTTTTGGTCATTGATGAGAACGACCCTTCTGAGCAACGCTACAATAGGTATGATTGACCCTTCTGAGCATGGAGCCTAAAGAGATTGACTTCGAGGTCATCAAGCATGAGGTCCTCAAAAGTACAATTTGAGGCAGTGAAGTACGGGGTCCTCGAAAGTACAATTTGAGGTAGTCAAGAACGGGGCCCTCAAATTCAAAAATGGCAAGCTTAAAGCCTGGAAAGATTGACTTCGAGATCATCATGCACAGGGTCCTCGTATGTACAATTTGAGGTCGTCAAGCACGGGACCCTCAAATGCATGATTTTAAAAGATCAGGCACAAAGCTTGGAAAGACTAACTTCAGGTCGTCAAGCACGGGGTCCTCGAAGGTATAATTTGAGGTCGTCAAGCACGCGGCCCTCAAAATTATAAATGTCGGGCACGGGGCCTAGAAAGATTGACTTCGAGGTCATCAAGCACAAGGTCCTTGAAAGTACACTTTGAGGTCGTCAAGCATGTGGGCCTCAAAATTATGATTTTAAAACGTTAGGCACAAAGGCTAGAAATACTAACTTCGAGGACATCAAGCACAGAGTCCTCGAAGGTATAATTTGAAGTCGTCAAGCACGGAATCCTCCATATTATAAAAAATGTCAAGCGCGAGATTTGGAAACTTAAATTTCCTGTCAAGGTTTGGGATCTGGAAAGCTTAAATTGCACGTCAAGGTACGTGACCTAGAAAACTTAAATAGCAAGTCAAGGTACGAGACCTTGAAATCTTAAATTGCACGTCAAGGTACGGAACATGGAAAGCTTAAATTGCATGTCAAGGTACGGGATATGGAAAGCATAAATTGCAAGTCAAGGTGCTGGACCTAGAAAGCTTAAATTGCATGTCAAGGTATGCGGCCTGGATAGCATAAATTGCACATCGAGGTAGAGGACCTGCAAAGCTTAAATGTCACGTCGAGGTATAGGACCCTGAAAGTTTAGATTGCACATCAAGGTATAGGACCCAGAAAGCTTGAATTGAATGCTCATCGAAGTACAAGACCTGTAAAGCAGGAATTATTAATGCTCATCGAGGTACAAGACCTTAAAATCTTGATTTTGATTGTTCATCGAGGTATAGGACCCGGAAAGCTTGAATTTGAATGCTCATTGAGGTTCAGGACCCAAAAAGCTCGGTTTTGAATGCTCATCGATGTAAAGGACCCATAAAGCTTGACTTTGAATGCTAATCGAGGTATAGGACCCAAAAAGCTTGAATTTGAATGCTCATAGAGGTGTAGGACCCGAAAAGATTGAATTTTAATGCTCATTGAGGTACACGACCCGAAAAGCTTGAATTTGAATGCTCATCGAAGTATAGGACCCAAACAGCTTGAATTGGATGCTCATCAAGGTACAGGATCCAGAAAGCTTGAATTTGATGTTCATCGAGGTATGGGGCCCAGAAAAGCTTGATTAAATGTTCATCGAGGGACAGGACTCCGAAAGCTTGAATTTGAATGTTCATCGAGGTACAAGACCCATAAAGCTTGGATTGAATGCTCATCTAGGTACAGGACCCGGAAAGCTTGAATTTGAATGCTCATCGAGGTACAGGACCCAAAAACCTTGAATTTCACGTCGAGGTACAGGACCTAGAAAGTTTCAATTGTGCATATTGAGGTAGAGGGCCCAGAAAGCACATGTTTGATGAATGTAAAGTAAAGAGTGAGTGTTTGAGAGTGTGTTACATGTGATTTTTGTCATGATGTCATGTATGAGTTGTAAATGTAATGTAATTAAAGGTAGAATCTATGCACCAATGTTTTAGTGTGCTCATGTTATATCTTTGATATATAAATTGTCTCTTTTTGTTAAGTTTGACTGAAATGTGAACCCATATTTTAACTATTGTTGACCGGGATGGTTTGTTGATGGCTTGTTGTCCTCGTGTTGTATTAAGAAGAACAATTAATCTCAATAATATTGTCCTAGTATAATTTGTTTGGAGCTTCACCCTCGGGAGATGGAAATGTGATTGTTTGTTTTTTTAACACTCTTATGCAAATTGCCCCAATTTAGGACTTCATGAAACTCTTACATTTAAGGAAAATGAGACCCCTAAAAATTGCCCCAGTGTGAGAGATTGAGTGTTATCCTTCTACTCAAACTATTCTTCTAGGCTTTGAATTGAGAGGTGATAAGTGTGAAATTATACTACATTTGCATTGCACTTAAATTGCATTTTAGGATATAATTAGGACTTTAGCATTGTTTTTAGTCTTTATTTCTCTTTGTTCGGGTTGAGCGAGTGTTTTTAGCTATGTTGTGCAGTTTGGATGGATTAAAGCAAAAAAGAGTAGAGATTGGGTGCAAGAAGATTGAATTCATTGTTGAGGCTATGCAAAGAACAATTGAAGGATCAAAAGAAGTCATAGATGTTATATTATATTCCTATTTTTTAGATTTGTTTTGTTGGGCTTAGCCCAATATTTTGTAATTAGGATAAATAAGGGTTCTCCCT